>NC_135570.1:15640321-15940321 GCF_964340395.1 Glandiceps talaboti
TATGTAAAACAGATTATTTAATCTTTAATAATATTCATACATTGATATTGACTTTGACGATTGTAACTGAAATGAAGTCATTTACATAACGAAAACATTAAATTATCACATCCTATGTACGCCTTTACAATATTAGTGTTGTATACCCTCGTGCCAATATATATATATATATATATATATATATATATATATATATATATATATATATATATATATATATATATATATATATATATATATATATATATATATATATATACATAAAATGGAGTATGTGCAACTTAACCTAACGTAGTTGTCAGAATTAACGGCCATGTGGTTTGTGAACGCATGGTCGCAAGAGGAACACTCTCTAGATCAATTCATGAAATGTGGCAATGCATTGTCAATCGTCGACCGAGAGAGACACATGCTTTGGAATAGGAAGAGACAAAAGTAGTGTTTACAGCAAAGTTGTAATGTGCAATAGCTGTAGGAAATTATCACCATATCTAAAGATGTTACAGAGAGTATTTAGGTGATGCAATCCTATAATACTATATCATAAGGCAGTGTTGTCCTATTTGCCTACTAGTTGCAATAGCACAATAAATTACTTACAGCTTTACTTAGTCCTTGTAGGTATATTGTATACGTATAGCTGTACTCTTGTACAATTTCACATATGACATATCGTTTGAAACCTTTAGTTTGAAGTGTTTGTAAAATTTTAATATTTTAGTCATCCCGGTTTGTCTTCATCCGATGTTTGTACAGGGGTGCGATGGGGTCTCCGCATAGGAGTAGGATGGGGTCTCCGCATAGGGGTAGGATGGAATCTCCGCATAGGGGTGGGATCGGGTCTCCACATAGGGGTGGGATGGGGTTTCCGCATAGGGGTGGGATGGGGTCTCCGCATAAGGTGCGATGGGGTCTCCGCAAAGGGGTGCAATGGGGTCTCTGCATAGGGTTGGGATGGGGTCTCCTTATAGGGTTGGCGGATGGGAAACTCCGCACTGGGGTGTGATGGGGTCTCCGCATAGGGGTGCGATGGGGTCTCTGCATAGGGGTGCGATGGGGTCTCCGTACAGGGGTGGGATGGGGTCTCCATATAGGGTCGGGATGGGAGTCTCCGTGCGGGTTTAAGATGGGTAACG
This sequence comes from Glandiceps talaboti, assembly GCF_964340395.1. Taxonomy (NCBI): domain Eukaryota; kingdom Metazoa; phylum Hemichordata; class Enteropneusta; family Spengelidae; genus Glandiceps; species Glandiceps talaboti. The sequence goes on from NC_135570.1 coordinate 15,641,458, forward strand.
GTAAGACCTTTACAACATGAGAGTTTTCTAAAGTATTATCATGGTAAGTGATGTGATTATTCGATATATCATTACAAGATGGTGTCATAATTTCAACGATCAACTGGCTTGCAGTTTTGGTGCTACATATTATGAGGACTTTACGTTGCTTATATGTAGAACAATCCTTTCTCGTAGTTATTTTTATATTTATCAGTGCTAAGGCTTGGCTTTTAGGTCGTTAACAACTTTCAATTATCTTGTTAATTTTAGTACTAATTAATTTCTAATTGTTTTTGTTGGAGATTGAAAGTGATATTCTTTTACACCATCTTTTGGCATTTCATTGTCAACTGTTTTATATAGTGAAGAACAAGATTCAAAGAATAGGTGTTGTAATGAAATCACTAGTATTTTTAGTTTCAGTATAACAGGAGATGTATTGCTTTGGAGGAAGACATTACAATATTACAATAATAAGTGATGTACTGTACTGTGCGTGCAAAATAAATATAGAATATATCGAATAATTTCTTGTAGATTGATTGATTGATTGATTGATTGATTGATTGATTGGTTGGTTGGTTGGTTGGTTGGTTGGTTGGTTGGTTGGTTGGTTGGTTGGTTGGTTGGTTGGTCGGTCGGTCGGTCGGTCGGTCGATCCATCGATCGATCGATTGATTGATTGATTCACTCACTCACTCATTATTGCTGAAAGGGCTATCGACAGTATTAAAAGAAACTCTCTAACTTTCCCCCTAATAATGACACAACAAGCAGAGACACTGACCTTTACTTTAATGATGCCATTTATTTTTTAAAGAATATTTCAACCCTATGTATACGGGGTAGTTTCCGATAAATGCGGTGCTGTTTTTGTAAAAGATCGGAATTTATTGCCGTAAAGGGTCTCATAGCCTAAAATTTACCTGTAAGAATCAAAAACATCCAGAGCTAAGACTCCCCCCCCCATGAAAAGGGGACATGTCCCCATTTCAAGCTCTCCCTCCGACCTCTTACTGTCAAGATGCTTTGAAAGTATTTTTGTTGTCATATGTGTAACGATTAGTTGTTAATTGCATGATGGCGCTGTTTCCTATAAAGTTTTTCATATGTGTAACGATTAGTTGGTAATTGCATGAGGGCGCTGTTTCCTATAAAGTATTTCATATGTGTAACGATTAGGTGCTAATTACATGAGGGCGCTGTTTCCTATAAAGTATTTCATGTGCGTAACGATTAGTTGCTAATTGCATGAGGGCGCTGTTTCCTATCAAGTATTTCATGTTTTTAATTACACAAATTGTAGAGATGAAAGCAAGATTGTCCAATTACAGTGAAGAAAACAACTACGGAAGCAACTGCAGTATTTGTATCTATTCAGCAGAGCTTTTTCTACATTCACATAATTTTTGACATTACACGGTAGGTTATAGTACACGAATTTTGTAATCTATGTTTAAAAGTGAAAATGGCCGCCAATTGTTCCAATCAGCGTTTGCTTTTGTGAACAGTAGAGTGAGTTTTGTGAACAGGAGAGTGAGTAACTACCACGTCGCTGAGATAGTGACAATTTTACCACATGTCCAGGCATTATATTCAGGGAGGACACAACTAAATCAGAAACGATAAAATTCTACCGTCAATACGTCTGAACCTACGGACATATTTCTCAGAGCTGAAAAACATTAGTTTTCAGTCAGCTCAACTTCACAAATATTCTGCTTATTTTCAGTTAAGTCGAAAACTCGAGTATCTCCCAGAAAATCGTCTAGATTATTACCCTTTTGCGATCTTTATACATTTCAGAATAAAAACGAATTTGTTCTCCACGAGTTTGCTTTGTACCAATCAGACGTCTAGATGTAAGAACAGTTTCAATTTCGTTTTAGAGGCATAAGCTTTTTCGAGTGACAAGAAATATTTCGTATTTATTCCCCCTTTTCAACCCATTTCAATCGTCCTCAAATGAATTTGAGCACGGTACCCCAGCAATTTCACTATAAATATCTTCTAAGCGTTTCCTAACTTCATCGTACTGCTCAATGTTCTCATCTGAGGGTTCGCTAATCATACTTTTTTCTGTATCTTTCAAAGTTGCTTCCAAAGTTGGAGTGGTATATTTTGTGTACTTAATTGAATTACGAGAGTAATCAATTCTATGTGTACTCTTTCATTTCCCATGTCAGTTTGGTTTCAATATATTTAAACATATAGTTATTTATGACGTCACGATCACCAATTACAAACCTTTTTACGGAGCAAATTCTTGCTAAACTTCCAAATACCAGGTCCTCTATCGACTTCCGAGAAAACTAACAAGGATTAATTGCTGTGTCTTCTATTGGCCAGCAAATTACGTCATACCAATTGGCCAGCAATTACGTCATACCAATTGGCCAGCAATTACGTCATACCAATTGCATGACAATACAATCTTCTTTACTGCGAATCACAGAAAATTTCGGTTATGCTTTCATAGCAAATGTCCACTTTTTACTTAATAAAAAAGGTTACTCTAATATTAGTAGATAAGTGTATGGTAGATGGAGTATAACTAAATATGCAAAAGTTCACGTGATATGGTATGTAGAGCCATGAATATTTTGATGGCTGAGGAACGCCATACAATAAATTTAAGATATTATCAAATACCAACTACAACTAAACAGATCTAGGGTACAAGTATATCTGAGAGTACAGTGTAACAATAGAGTATGTATTGATAGCGATTTGAATGTAATTAGAGACGAGATAATACAAACAGCAAAAAAACTTGACCCGTGTCATCATGAACCTCGTCATCAGTGAACCTTGTATATTGAGAAATACACCGAGTAGTGTGACAGGAAAAGTGATATATTATGTACATATTCCAATTTTCTCAATATCTCATTAATTCATGTCATTTTATTGTGTGCGTTAATTAATCACTATAACAGTCAAAATGGCAACGGTAAGCATAACATGTGGTGCTACAATTTCAAAAACGTTCCAAAGGCCGACGGGGGGATTTGGGTTGAGGCGCCTCGTCAAGGTTGAACTTTCCGCTTGCTGTTTATGTCAGTATGACTTGACTCACGTGTATATATAGTTTGACGAAAGCTCATTTGTGCAAAAGTTCTGTCGAAGTTAATGGATTTAACTTAGTATTGCACTTAAATATAATTAGCTCACCAAAGCTTTCGCTTTCGCTTTAGTTGTCTGGGTAAGACAGGTGGTTTCCCTCTACCCAGAGTCTGTGATGGTCTTTTCGTCCTTTTACCCTTAGGCTATATCTTTCTGTATGTATTCCAAATTAGAAAGAGAATAATTTGAGTCGGCCATAGAACCCCCACCCCCACCCCTCCCAGGGTTTTAGGCTGACATACGTGTTCACACACCTCATTTGAAATCTGACTCGGACGCCGGTGCTACAACTGAATCAGGAAGAAAAGCCGGTGAAATACCGGTACTGCACCGGCTAATGTTGTTCAGACACTTATTTATTTACACCGGTGTCAATTATATAACGGTGCTACCTACACTGGCGAATGCCTGCGTCTGCCAGGTGAACAGGATATTAAACGTGCAAACAACATTTACCGTATCATTCACGTGATCTCTCTGAATGTTCGTCCAATCAACTACGAGTTCCGTAAACAACACGTGTAGTATACAGGTGTTCCCTTGCAAGCATAAATGCCTTCAAATTCAGAATCACTATTATAGAACATTAACATTTCAATAGTTGGGTTCTGAGTGGGTTGCCAAATATGTGATCTATTAACAATGCAAATCAGGATAACGTCATTTGTTATAAAGCTATATTTTCACACAATTCATGGCTATTTCTCAACGACTATTGTTGAGGTGTCCTGTCGTAATAAATGCAAATTATTGATTCTACTCAACACGTCAGAAACGATCGTGATCGTGTCACGGTGGCGCTGGTGTTTTGGAATCAAGGTAGAAGTTTCTGTTGTCAAACGATCAGAAGACAAGAAGTATCCACTTCATGTAAAACGTCGATTATAGGTAAGATGTATATAAAATGTTACCTTTTTAAACTATGAGGCCAAAAGAAAATAAATCTATTCGACGGGTCCGACCTACCCATATTTAGACTAGTTTTTTTTTTCGGTGAATCACCCTCATCGGGCTGCTGACGTCAGTAAAATGGTTGATGGACTACGTACATACTCTGCTTCAAAATGGGTATTTATTAATATTTCTGGACATTACATGTAAAGTTGTGCATTTGAGTCAATTTCAAACTAAACAGTGCTTTATATGACTATGGTGATAACTAAGTCCTCGAACCAGCTTTACAATCTCAGTTTTAAACAGTAACAGGACACTCGTCAATATTTCACAGTTCATCATTTGAATTACCACAAACTACCTGGACGTGTACATGCAGATTAAACCAAATAAAAAGTGGGTTTCCAATAACCTGACCGACCCTAGTTTTAAGCACCTAACCCTAAACATTGTTTTCCATGCAAAAAGGTAAAATGGTAACAATAAGTTCTATTTTCGTTTACACCTTCATGCCTCATTTTAATAAATCGTATTCTCGAGAAACACCAGATCTGTTTAGACTATAACAGTTCAGTCGGCATATGTGTTCGTCTTTGATTTACTAATTTTACACCTCTGTTATCGAACTCTCTCGGAAGTATTGTGACCGACAAATATCTTATCTTAGGGTGGAAGTAATTTTTTTTAAAGTTAAAAGTAAAAAATAAAATTCCGACCTAGCTACCACATTGAAGTCATGTTATCGGAAACAGACATTTTTTTAAATTTTACCTCAGTGATAAAATTATAACAGATTCGTTAAATCGTCTTCACTTTTTACAGAAAACAAAATCCTCTATCCTACCCCTCCCCCCTTCCCCTCCCCAATGTGATTGCTGCAAATAAAAATAAGATTTCTATTCACTTACAATCGAGTATGATAATTTAAGATATTTTGTTTCTTTGGCTTGTTAAATTTCTAAGATTAGGGTCTTTCCTCACCTATCTGAGAATAGTCAATGTACAAAAAAAGGTGTATCGTAAAGCAGTGCAGTGTGGGTAATCGTCGTAAACCACGATTTCTTTTACGGCATCGTCCAAGTCGCAGAAGAAATTGTACTGTGGCTTGCAAGAATGGGTATGGGCAGATGTCTTGTGTGTTTGGTGACTTGTGAAGTACATGGAAAGGTTTTCAAGTTTATTCTTCAGTCAGCTAGATTCAACTTTTAGATATACATAACTAATAAGTATTCATGACTTGTAAAGATTTGTCAAGATATTGTTTGACCGTGAACATTTTCTTATTCCAGTCTTATCAGCAACGTTTGGATATATTGCCAATGATTACTAGCAGTATACGTGTAGTTATAACACTGGTATTAGCTAACTACGTGTATGACTAGATGACCTAAGTTAAGTAGAATCCTATTAAAGACCACTTAAGGAAAATATTTATGACAACAAATTGACAAAATTAAAGGGAAATGTAATAATTTAGGGAACACTTTATATTGAACATTGAAGGATATTATAAATTAATCAATACTTTGTACTATAACAAAAAGCTTGGATATACCAATCTGTTTCTCCTTAGCTCTTCTTTGGTGATGTGAACTCACCATGTTTAATACTCTTGCGTCTCTTCAAAATATTGTCCCCGACGAGTGGTAAATTGTACCCCTCTCCCCTCCTCCGATTTCAATTGTTGCACTTTTGTATCTTGTCAGTTTGATTCCAGCAGAGTAACACTGTCCACGTCAAGGACAGTCTTTGTGAATATGTTTAGGAATTGCTGATATCTTAAGAATGCAAGCTTCAAATTTCTTACGATTACCAACATGCATTGATAAAAACAAATCGCACGTGTCTTATATAGTCTGTCGACGTAGTTTTGAATTGTAGTTAGTATTTTGCATAATTAATTATTTTTGATAATTATTCAATATCTTTAGAATGAAACTTTAATTTTCATATATTTTGGTGTATGCATTGATGATAACAAATTACACCTCTCCTATATAGCTTGTTGATGTAGCTTATAGTTGTAATGGTTCATTTGCATAATCGATGATTTTTCGGTAATTAGGCTATGTCGTAAGTTTTTAAGCTTCAAATTTCATCTAGTTTGGTAGAATTAATTGATCAATTAAGAGGTACATTATGTATATTAGATATCTTATCTCACAAGTTTGCATTTTATCAATGTGTGCAGACATAAAACTCCAAAAACTACCACCATGCATGGCATTCAATTTACATTCGGTTCATGGAGGATATATATGGTATCGTGTCTCGCTTGAATATTTTTATTCGAAAAGTATATGAGAACTGTTTGGGCCGTATGTACGCTTCAGCGCTTTATTGTTGATGTAAACTTTTTTAGTGTCAAATGTGTAGAAAAGACTTTGGTAAAGCAATCTTATAAGATGTAAAGTTCGCTTAACGTTTCGAGCCACTGTTTATTTAAACCAGTTAAAGGTTAGACGATCAAGGAGCCAGTCTATGTTAACGTAATGTATTCACTTGTATACTTTTAATTGCACAAGTTGTGTGCACTGCAACACGATATCTCCATTCGTTTTAATTCATGGTTAATCTAACTATATGTCACGTGACGGTATACAATCGGCGATTACGTCATGGTGGGTTATTTTGTCTGTGTATGTATATGGTGGTAACAATGTTCATATATTATGTCAGATATTATGCTACAAGAATATCTGAAAAGATGTTCACCAAATTTTGATTAATTTTGTAGGTTTCCTAATATACTTGATATACTTTTTCATCAACAGATTGCCTGGATATCACGAGAATGGCTTTAAATGCAACTCTCCGGGCCGGGCACTCGCCAATCAAAACAGAGAAGACTAACATTGCCGCTATTGGTCCAGCAGCCGCTGCGGGCGCTCTTCTTTCGGTAGTCGTTGTGATTCTGGTATATCATGCATGGAAGCGAGGCATTGTCGAAGATTGGTTTAAAGCGAGACCGAAAAAGAAAGATGAAGGGTGTAATCATTCTGCAATTCTGAAAATGGACGAACCTCGTCCATTCCTTGTTCCATCATTATCAAACCCAGACTTCTCTTTGGCACAAGAATACTCTGGGAGACGATTTGAGAGGCGTCTCAGTGTTCAACCTGTTGCTATGCAAATTGAAGAACTCAATCCTGCGGACTATATTCCTAGCATTGATGATGACTCCCACACTACGTCACCTTCCAAATATGGGCTTGGGAGGATTTGCTTTTCAGTATTCTATGACAAGGAAAGCGAACAGCTTACTTTCACTCTAATCGAGGCCGCCCAATTACCCGCCAAAAATATGAGAGGAACAGCTGATCCCTATGTTAAAGTCATCCTTCTTCCTGATAAACGCCGTAAGATTTTCAGCAAGGTTCACCGTAAGACCCTGAATCCAAAGTTTAATGAAAACTATACGTTTATCTTTCCTCCCAACAGATTAAAGAGTCATGCCATTCGATTGGTTGTTTATGACTTCGATCGATTCTCTCGCCCAACCGTAGTGGGGCATTTAGTTATACCTCTGGGTGAGATCGATTTCAAACCACCACGATGTGGAGCTGATCACATATGGAAGGATATCACTGATGTCATTCCAGTAAGTCGATAATATTTTTATCACGTACTTTTACAGAAACATGTCGCATTGCGCATTGGACACATTCCAATATGATATGAAAGCCAAGACAGAGAATCAGAAAGTAAACAGATAGATAGATAGATAGATAGATAGATAGATAGATAGATAGATAGATAGATAGATAGATAGATAGATAGATAGATAGATAGATAGATAGATAGATAGATAGATAGATAGATAGATAGATAGATAGATAGATAGATATGCTATGCTATGCTATGCTAAATAGATAGATAGCTAGATTGATAGATTGATTGATTGATTGATTGATTGATTGATTGATTGATTGATTGATTGATTGATTGATTGATTGATTGATTGATTGATTGATTGATTGATTGATTGATTGATTGATTGATTGATTGATTGATTAAACAAATGAAAAACTGAAATCTTCTTGTTTTCTCATTACAGATCGAGTTTAAGCGTGGGGAGGTATTGGTATCACTTACATACCTACCGAATGCGGAACGTTTGAATGTGGTTATTCTGATTGCAAAAGATCTCAACCTTCCGACCACAGTACGACTTGATGGTACGTACGTCTGTTTGTATGTCTGTCTCTGTCTGTCTGTCTGTCTGTCTGTCTGTCTGTCTGTCTGTCTGTCTGTCTGTCTGTCCGTCCGTCCGTCCGTCCGTCCGTCCGTCCGTCCGTCCGTCCGTCCGCCTGCCTGCCTGCCTGCCTGCCTGCCTGCCTGCATACGTACGTACGTATGTGCGTTGTGTCCTTAAATACGTTCGTCAGGTCGACTGTTAAGTTCAGGTCGACAGGCCTTGTCAATTAACTGTCAGTTCAAAGATTTGGCCTTACCGTTAGGCGGCACAGTGGCGATGACATGATCATACAAGTACAGATGGGTTACTTGGTATATGCACTCGTCTTTGTTTATGTGTTGCCCCTTTTTTCTGAAACAGGCAGAAGTGTTGGTGTAAGGGAGCCTTCAGAAATTACAATGGGGGCGGGGGAAATTAGGGGGGGGGTACATTTTACAAATCAGCTCTTTGAGGAGGGCCATATTTTAGAAAATGGGATAAGGGGAGGGTCACATTTTACTTTGACTCATTCTATTGCCTAATTTTGCACAATTGGGGGAGGGTTAAATTAAGTCACAGTGGGTCCCATGGGAGTAGAACGGAAACAGTTTTGAATATTAGGGATAATGGTGTGAAGAGATGTTGACCGCGGACCTGACAATATCAGGAGTGTGTTCGTCTAGTGTTTGGGCATTAATGTTCTGCCCTTTAGTTTAGCCAATGAGATTCAAACACTGATATTGATTAATACAGTGCCACTTTCACACAAATTCACTACGGTGTTAGTAGTAGTTGGGAAATAACGAATATCTTTAAACCTTCCAACCTGGTGGCAGCGGTGTGATTAAGGCCTTTAAACCATAGATTCTTGGACTTAAGTGTCCTTTTTCACGTCTGACCGCATTCAAACCATGTTTTTGAATTTAACAGGGGAAGGGTCATGTTTTAGAGAAAGGAAATTGAGGGAGGGTCACATTTTATGCAACAGCCCTGGCCTCATTTCCTCTGGCCCTCCCCCTTGTTATTACTGAAGGCTCCCTAATAATGAAAGACCATAAATAGAAAGTGGATGAAATCATTGACAGGTCTGTCACCAGAGCTACACAAAGACTCGTATCCAAAGTATTCAACAACTCGCCATCACAGACCATGTCACATAAAATAATCATTGGAACTCTGCAAATATCATTATCAGAGAACGGGGCTGGTTATTAGGCAAATAAGATAATCTCTCCACATCAGGAGACAATGGGAAGGTAACAACACGAACATAGGCTATGTGTAGATCTCAAAACTAATGTTAAGTACACACAACACAACACAACACAACACAACACAACACAACACAACACAACACAACACAACACAACACAACTCATCAACTCAACTGAACACAACACAACACAACTCAACTCAACTCAGCTCAACTCATCAACTCAACTCAACACAACACAACACAACACAACACAACACAACACAACTCAACTCAACTCAACTCAACTCAACTCATCAACTCAACTCAACACAACACAACACAACACAACACAACACAACACAACACAACACAACACAACACAACACAACACAACACAACACAACACAATACAATACAATACAATACAATACAATACAATACAATACGAGCATCATTAGGTCAGATATGATCTTATTTTATTTGTTCAATAGTTTGCATACAATTCTGCCTTCACATTACTATTATATTTACTACATTTATTTGTTTTACAGATGTTCGTTTCAATATTAAGGTAACGATGGTAACATCTGGACGAGTTGTTAAGAGTAAACACACCGCTTCAATCCGTGGACAGACAAGCCCTGAATTCAACGAGGCCTTTACTATGGATCTTCCAAATGCTAATATTAATCACACCTGTGTTGTGTTAACCATGCAATACCAACAAGGTTTGTTAGCCTACCAGAAAGTTGTTGGTCGAGTAGTTTTAGGACCATATATGTATTCAACCGGTGCTGGACTTTCACATTGGAATGACATGATGGAAGCACCAAGAAGTGCAGTGATCCAGTGGCATGCATTTATTTGATGTGCTGATATTATGGATATGGTGTATAAATTATTAATAGATCCATTATTATATTTATTTTTCTACATACGTCATATTATAATATATAGTATACACATCCTAACCTTACTGCAATTCGACTTATATTTATTGTATTTTTTCTTCTGATTTGTAATAAATCAAACCTTTTATAGCAGTTTTACACAAATTAAAAGTAGAGCACTGCTGCAACAGTAACGGACGAGATCAGAGATCAATAGTTCAATGTAGGATAAAACAATAGAAAGAACACAAAGCCTGTATGTAGTGAGGACAAATATTTCTTTTTTTGAAACTTTACTTTATCTTAGTACCAATAATTTATTATAGTGAAAATTCATCTCTTTATTTAGAAATATTTATATGTAGGTGTATACTGTTTATATCATAACTAAATAAAGAGCCCACACGGTGTAAGTGATGTTTGTGTGTTATCATTTTGGTGTCTATTACAACCTGAAACCTTGTGATTTATTGGCTCACTGATCTTGATTATTTATTTAATTCAACTGGCTCGGTCTATGGAAAACAGCTGTAATTGTATATCTCTAGAATGCATGAAGTGAAGGGGGGGGGGCAACTGTAATATTACAATCTGTGTAGTATGAGGCCTACGAACGATTTTGAGTTCATGGGGGCAGGGGGACGAAATGTTTTTGAGAGCTCCAAGGGGGAGGGGGTTGCGAAAAAAAATTGAATATATATTTTCTTCTCAACCCCCGACCGCCGTACATTCTGCTTGTTCCTTAGTTCCGTTTGAATCAAGATTAAACCAGCTATATTATTAAACAAGTTATATTTTCATAGGGCTTACTGTGACCATGGAAGTAGCACGCTGTGACAGGAACAGGACAGAGACGGGGGTCAAAGGTGAATAGCATACAGAATCACAGTTCAAAGTTTACCAGTGTGACATTTGCAGTACTATTGTACATTTAGCGTGTGCGATCGTGGATTCGTGTAGTAACAACCAATATTCCTACAAAATGACATTTTGTGGCGTATCAAGTTTAGAAGAGCTAGAGTAAGTTCTCTCTTTATATACCATATTTGCTATTTTTTACAAATTATATTAATTGAATTGTTGTCATGTCTGGATGCCTGCATGGTTCCTATTCAAAACTAAAGTAGATTTCATTGGGTTTAAATGCGGAAGTGAATACAAATGCCCCTTTGTGTGATACATTGTACACACAGCGGCCTCGAAAAGCAGATCTGTGAATTTGTATAACGCCAAAATCCAGTACGATGTCATGTCATGTTCTATGGCGCTGAACAGGAACAATAGTAGATCATTGTAGAAAGTTAGAAAGCTCTTGCAAACAGATATATCTTGATGTCATTGAATTCATGGACAGTTGGTGAAGAACGAAGTTCATGTGGTATACACAGTGTTCCATAAGACTGTCGCTGCTCGTGAGAACGCACGCTCACCACATAATCACTTTGTATTACAATGGTGTACATGAATCAATTCCACAGACGTGAATTCGTCATTATATTTGGTGTAGATTTTCGATTATTTGTCAGGTTATTTTTTCTCAGCAATTCACCATCAGTTATCTTTGTTTTCAAATTGCCACACAATCAGTGTCTTCTGTTGTACTTGTAGGAATTACATTGTTCACATAGATTCATACAAACCACATATCTCCTGTAACTAGGTCGCTCTAATTATGGAAGAGTGACACCGGTATTAAAAGAAGATCAATTTGAGCGCAACAAAATAGTTAATGAACTTACGGTCTTGACGCAGTACTTAGCTATGCTATACGATTAATTAGGAAAGTGAGACTTATTCGTATGTAACCTATTTAACGACATACCATCGCGCTGGAACCACGTGACCTCTGACAGGCAATATCAGTTTACTTTCATAATTTTAGAAGTGTTATTCTGCAGATTTTCTTCAAAACATTTTGACACAATTGGCCCTCGCAACCATGACCACGCCCTTAGCAACAACCAAATGGCAATATATCGTGGTTTTTTATATAAAAAACATCATCTGGTAGGCAAGTGAGTAAATTTTCAAAAAATGTTTGCAAATATCCCTGGATAATTGGATATTCAAATATAGGTAGCCCGCATGTTTTTAACGTTTGCAACCAGCTTTAAAAATGACAAGATACCACAGAGCAACAACTCAGAAAATCGTTGGGATTTCAGCCTTTCTGTTCATTTAGCTGTCAATTTCGCCGGTAAAAATGTGAGTTCTAAGCATATTTGTTCTAGCGAGGTGGATTTTTGACTGATCTGAAGTCAATTTATGGCATTTTTTTCAGGATATGAAAATTATAATAGTATTCATAGTAGATCAGTCTCAACCCTTGTGGGTTATTTCCATATGTGACCATTGGGGGGGGGGGGCAGTGTTTGGTTGTTCGTTGGTTGTTGTTGTTTACTCATGTATGTATCTACTCATTTGTCAGTTTATTTTGTTTGTTTATTTGTTTGTTTGTTTGTTTGTTTGTTTGTTTGTTTTTGTTTGTTTACTTGTATGTTTATTTTGTTTTGTTTATATTTGTAAACAGAATTAAATGAGCCTGGGCACCCTGTGGGTAATATAAGTATCACACCAAGTTTGTGAATATGTGAGTGTGTGGACATCACTAGTAATGGTGAAAAGAGTTAATGTGTTCTGATGCTTGTTCTTCAGTAGATACAGGGCAGACAATGAGATTATTCCAGTCATGTACGGTGCGGGAATAATAGGAGTATTTGTATGTATGTATGTATGTATGTATGTATGTATGTATGTATGTATGTATGTATGTATGTATGTATGTATGTATTTGTTGTTGTTGTTGTTGTTGTTGTTGTTGTTGTTGTTGTTGGTGGTGGTGGTGGTGGTGGTGGTGGTGGTGGTGGTGGTGGTGGTGGTGGTCCCGGGGTGATGGTGGTATTCTATGGAACGTGTGTGATTGAGATCGTCTGGTTGATTTTGTTTACATTTGATGTATTGTTCTGTTGGTAATTTTTGCAGTTAGGGCTTTATATGCCATGGTTAGCCTGGAGCACTTTCGCCTGTTTTCCATGGGTTTCCAGTGACGTTCCCTTAGCATTGCTGTAACACTGTCTGTTTTGGTACAGCGTAGAATAACGAAGCAGGCACCTCGTCATTTCAATGTCCTGTTTGTCAGTACTTGTGGTATGCGGTTCCCAGGTACAAAATCCATATTGTAGGATAGGACTGTAAATATAAAATATGAGTTTATGTTGATGTCTTTGGGTTTTAGTTCCGGCGTAGAAATCCTAATGTTCTGTTGGCTTTAGCTACTATGCCCCTAATACCTCGAAACATATATTTTTCAAAGAGATCGCGAACGAAGTTTGGTAAGTTGAGTTGTAACACTGCTCGGACATTGGAATGTTTATTTAATTTGAATTAAAATGTCAGAAATGACATGATTTATGATGGTGTACGGTGTGATCGTGATATGTATTCAATCATAGACAGTCTATGATTCCATGTAGCCTGTAGGTTGACATTGTAACATACAGTTGATAGACAGTCTATGATTCCATGTAGCCTGTAGGTTGACATTGTAATGTACAGTTGATCAAGTCCAAATTAGGGGTAAAGATAAATGTTTTGTAAAATGGTGAGTATAACATAAAAGTACAGTATTATATTTTACCAATTTTCTGTGTGAAATGTGTTCTATAATGTGTGTGAGTCATCATATGAAACCACTAACCACTGTTTTACTTTGCTAAAAACAATACTGCATAGCTAGTGGAAGAGCTGAACGGCAGAACCACTTCTACACGTCGTTACAAAAACAAAAGAACAAAAAAAAACCAGGAGCTATTCTGACAGATAGGTCACTTGTCTGTGATCGTTATTTTTACCGTTAAAGTAGCCACGTAGTCAGAGACCAGCATAGACTCTCTCACAGTCCTCGGAGCTTCGCTTTACTAAAATTAAAGCTAAACGAATTATTTTGTATGTACCAATACCAGCTATATAACCGTACTCGAATGTCCTTGTACTGTGCGCCCTCATCGACCGTAATAGAGATAACCATTCGTTGACGTGTGACGGCGACGCCCCGTGTTTTCACGAAGCTCCGGCTTCACAGTACAAGGATATTTGAGTACGGTCATAGAGTACGTTATGTAGATGGTATCGGTACATACAAAATAATTCATTTAGCGTTAATTTTACAGTAATGCGAAGCTCCGTGGGATGTGGGAGAGTCCAGTGATGTAAATGATATGTAACTGAAAGTTTGGGTGAAAGTGGACATACCTATACGAGTAATTAGCCCAACCCTGAACAAGGATAGAGGTCGCTACAATCTTTCACCAATCTGGACCCAGATACTTTTCAGTAGAGTGGGGGGGGGGGGGGGGGCACGACAGAACAAAATCTTCAAAGAAATCCTTACATCATCGGAAGATCATGTGATCAGGGACTCATTTGAGTCCGAAAGTTGATGAACAAGTAAATGCATTTTTTACCAAGTTCAAGTTCTATTACTGATCATATACATTGTATAAACGCAGCGAGGCTCTTGGCTACAAACACATATGAACACGGGATAAACACATATGGATTGAATTCTCCCGTCAAAATTGTAATCTATCAGGTTGACTGTTCTCTTTAGTGTATTAAATACGATATTCTATTTTCTTGTACAGATGGTACCATGGCAACCAATCACGCCACGTAACGGAAAGTATTCTATTGCACAACGGAAGGGATGGTTCGTATTTATTACGAACAAGTGAAACTAACCCCGGGGAATACACACTTAGTGTCAGGTATAACATAACGTCACGTCACGTACACATTTACCAATATATAATTATGTACTTTCACACCATTTCATAGACAGAAAGTACTTCTACATGCTGCAATCTGTTCTTTATACCATGGCAATTATGTTTTAATACTACTGAACTTAGTTATATGCACGGTAAAGTGTCTGTCAGTCTGTGCAAACAACTTAAAGTCAACATCTACCGTATCGATTGCTTTGGTAGTTGATGGGGACATTTCTTTTGGTGTCTAGTTGGAAAATTGTTCGATGCAAAATGATTGCATCACAAATGTGTGATTTGGTGTTTTAATGCCATTTTCGCACTGATGAAATATTAGGGTTTCATATTTTACCCAATCTTCAGTTACATAAATGATTTAAATAATTCTTCTTCTCTTGTAGGAGTAAGGATGCAGTCAAACACTTCAGACTTCAGAAAGGAAGGAGTGGAGCCTTGTTTAAGTTTGGGGCATTTGCATTTGACTCTTTAGGAGAATTGTTAGACCATTTTGACAAACAACCTGTGATTGGTGGAGAGACAGGTAGATATTAATTACAATAATTTATTCATATATATATATACTTTATGATAAGAAAACAGGGAAAGAATTTTCTTAGGATCTCATTCGATAAGCATAACTTGTAGATTGCTAGTGTTTTAGACAGTGATCGTTTATCAAAGGCGATCGGTTTTATGAACAATCTTGATTATTACCTCGCATGTTATAGGTTATTTATGTGTATATAATTAGCAATAAATAAATATTTCAGAAGGTTTTTAGAAATATGACATAATATAATCCGCGTCTAAATACAAACTATGGTGAATGTGTATTTTGTGTATATTTATATTTGAGAACATTTCACACTACAACGCCAGCCGTGTGTGGCTCTGACATAATTCATGTTGATAGAGATATTATCTTGATCTTATCCATTTTACACAGGCAGTATAATTGTTCTCAAATACCCGTATGCAAAATTCATCGAAGAACCTCCCTGTTACGACACAGTGAAAGTACACGCTGCATTTGGAACACCAAATCGTAACAGTTTGGACGACGATGGTCTCAGTCAACCACCGGCAGTAAGTCTTTACGTCATCGTTATTCTATGTAATGTATTAAGGAATCTAATTGATGTCTGCAATATATTATATTCTAAGATGAGTTGATGTTTACACTTTCCACGAGATAAACCGAAAGACATACAATGATACCATTAGTATTAATGTGGAATGTTGAAGTTATTTAGTATTGCATTTCAGGTGCAGCCAACGCCAGATTTGTGATTTCCATTTATTTAATAACTACATATGTATATGAACATGTTGTTTCAAACCAAAATATCATGATTTTAATAGAACCCCCCCCCCCCATAAAAAGGGTGATTAGCTGTTGCTATGTGCCCTGTGGTATGTGGTGAAGGATATCTGCCCTCAACTCCCTTGGGTTTCATTTTGCTCGCCTGCTCACTGCCCACCGAAGATTGTGAATGATTTACCCACTCCCACCAGAATAACTTCTGTGTTTTCCTCTATAGAAACAATTCATGTTGACACAATGTGCGTTACCTTTCAGACATCACCATGCGTTTTCCCAGCCATTATATCAAAACCAGGAACCCCCCCCCCCCCCCTTCGTAATTCTTCCTTGTTTGCTCCCCTCCCCCAGCTACCGATCGAGAAAAAAATGCCCACTCACTGAAAAATTATTTAAGAACAGCTTCGTTGACTTCACTCTTCCGTTGCGGCTTCATTCTGATCTTGATATGACAGATCAATGAAATTAATTCGGTCTGACCGCCAGTCCCGTTCTCGGGTATAGATATAAATAGCCGGTACAAAGTAGAAATTATATGTTAAAGATTTTAATTATGTAAAATGGCCAACTGTTTATTTCCATAGTAGTATTGTGAATTGATTTCATTATTTCATAAACGACCATTTACAGTGTAATTGATATTTTATAAACGACTTTTTACAGTGTAATTGATATTTTATAAACGATCATTTACAGTGTAATTGATATTTTACTCTCAGGTTGCGTCTAAAGAAGGATTTTTAACAAAGGAGGGTGGTATTGTGAAATCCTGGAAGTTACGATGGTTTGTACTTTGTAAAAACGAACTCAAGTATTTCAAGACGAGAGAGGTGAGATGAGAAACACTTTCTTTTTACTTTTTACATTTACTTCATTATTTTAATTATCATCCGTACTGACTTTTGTGGAAACATTCCAAAGAATGTCAAATATAATGGTGTTTTCAACAGACAAAGAGTGTGATATTAATTGTTCTCTTGGGCCCCTGGGTAGATTAGGCTGGTCCTAACAGGGTTACCTGTTTGTCAATTTGGCAATTTTGATAATAAAAGTCATTATTGTTATTATTATTATTAGGATACACAACACAATCCTTGTCATTATAACAAAAAAGTTTACATGGGGTAATTTGTCATTTGTTACGAGGTGTTTCAATTTTATGAACACTGTTATAAGCGACCAGTGTAAAGATCGACAGTTGTGCCATTGTTATGTCTATCAAATGATAATAAGTGAAGAAATAAGTAATAAATTGAAGATAACCATCTTATTATTCATCTTCTTCAATTGCACCAGGAGACAACACCAATACGAACACTTGATCTACGAGAGTGTCAAGGCGTTGATTGGGATCACCATCGTCTCAAAAATAAAGAAAACTGTTTTCTGATTGAATTTCCTGAAAGAACATATTACTTCCATGCTACGTCTTACAATGAGGCTGATGAGTGGGTCAAGATATTAAGATGGCAAGTGGTAAGCTACATTGACGATGCCTCCTTTTCCTTTTTATGTCTTCCGTTAGCCAACATGACATTGCACCCCGCCCCCACCGTCTTCATTAGTATTATAACTTATAATCAATGATGCCGTCTCTTATCTTCCTTCTCTGTGTACGTAAAACACTGGCAGACGGGTTGGCAGACGTGTGCCTACCTACGTACCTACCCACACACCTGCAGTCAGACAAACAGAGACAGACATATATACATACATACATTGAAAGCACGCACAACTGATCAGTCATCACACATGCAATTTACTATTCGAATATGACGAAGCAGTGTGACCTCTACCGGGCAGAAAAGCTATGTATCATATATGCTGACAAATCGAATTTATTAAATAAACGTTCCGAATTAATATCAAAGTGCCGACATCAAAATAAATTTAGAAGATAAGAGATGAATACTTGGACATTTTATTTAGTTTACAGTCGCAGTTACTTAAATTTGATAATCATTTTCTATTTAAGTACATTTTTTTCATTTGTAGATGATACTCTAGCAAGTGTCACAGCTTGATATCTCAGTGATATACTTAATATTTTCAAGACATTGTAAACATCAGTGTTTCATTTGGTATATTTTCTTGCCAATGACACTTCTTGTGTACACGGCTTAATAAATAAATAAATAAATATGTATAAATATATATATATATATATATATATATATATATATATATATATATATATATATATATATATATATATATATATATATATATATATATATATATATATATATATATATATATATATATATATATATATATATATATACATGTATGTATGCGTGCGTGTAGTGTGTCATTGGTCAATCTAACAATTCCTTCTGTATCTTACAGAGACATCTCCAAGGAAAGCCGGATACCATCAAACTAAACTAATTGGACTGCATCACATGGAATCCTTGACCCGTAGAGGTCAAAGGCTTGCAAATATTTCCCCAAAAGTTCATCTTGCTATAGGCAGATAAATTTCAATTACTGTACTTCAGATAGCATTAATATCACTGAGATGACGTCATTCATATCACTGGGATAACGTCATTCATATTGCTAAGATGACGTCATTCATGTTGCTGAGGTGACTTCTGGTTGCGATTGTAATGACGACTTGTAGATCATAAAAAATAGTATCATTTATTTTTGGAGACATCAAGTTATACATTTCGACATCTTGACGAAACAAGACTAAAGTCTTCACACAGAGAAATGCATACCTTAGAAATGAGAGAAAAGAATGTAGATGGAGTGCGAGTCTAGTGACGTCAAGCATGAATTGATTAATTAAGTTTACAAGATAGGCGTGCAAAAGTAACAGTTACTACTGAAACTCCTTCTAAATCAAATTCAAAAAAAGTTGATGGATTTTTCTTATATTCTTTGCATATCTAAGCATTGATATCTGAATACGTAAAACAATGGAGAGAACTTGAAATATTATGTCCCCATCTTTGTTTTCAAGATAGTCACCATTTCTTCGTTGTACACATTTTTGGAGTCAAAATATGTAGATTTACAACACGTCACTTAAAAACATCACATATTTGACAGTTACAAATTAGTCCCCAATGCACCTAATGAACTTATGTGGAGCATAGGCTGTGGTCAAAAATCATGGCAGGGAGGGGGAGAAATTGGGAAGCCATGAAAAAAAATTGAGGGCTCAAGTGGGGCATGAAAATTCTAATGTTCTGAAAGGTGGGGACGAAATATTTTGCTTGATGATGTCAACCAAATTAAACGTGAGGAGAGGTCATTTACCGAGGAAATTTACAAAATTTCTCATGGCCAAACCCATAATACCTTCTAAAAACCTATATTCAGTGGTGAGTTGGGTGACAGCCATGCAAATGTATTTTGGGCCACAAACTCGACTAGTTTGTTTCAAACTATTTTTGTGGTCCAGCCATGAACTCTGTATTCATCCATCAGTCTATGTATAATATTTATTCCACTGTCTTTTTTACTTTCTCTCTTGTTATGTTGATATGATTTTGAGTTTGTGGCAAATAAAATACTAAAAAAAAATGTATTTGTGTATGCCAACCTCTGTCTGTCTGTCTGTCTCTCTCTCTCTCTCTCGACTTTTTTGAACATTCAAACCTCAGGAGCAATCGTTTACCTTGTAGTCTGCAAGGTTGCACACTTCATACCCACCATACATTTAATTATAAGGCAGTCAATAGGCAAACAAGTGTGTACATCTGTGAGTGAAGGTAATATAGCCATACAGTTGTATAATAATGTATTGACTTGGGATTTTGACAATATTCAAGTACTCTATGGCTTTCAATAATGTGTATTGTTTGAAATTTTATGCCATTAAATGGCCTTCTACATGTCTTTATTTTTAAATGCTTACCCTCCCCACTGCTAGCTATCATGGGGATGCTGTTATATGTGAATACTAGCTATATAGTGTGTGTATGGGGGATGCTGTTATATGTGAATACTAGCTATATAGTGTGTGTATGGGGGATGCTGTTATATGTGAATACTAGCTATATAGTGTGTGTATGGGGGATGCTGTTATATGTGAATACTAGCTATATAGTGTGTGTATGGGGGATGCTGTTATATGTGAATACTAGCTATATAGTGTGTGTATGGGGGATGCTGTTATATGTGAATACTAGCTATATAGTGTGTGTATGGGGGATGCTGTTATATGTGAATACTAGCTATATAGTGTGTGTATGGGGGATGCCGTTATATGTGAATACTAGCTATATAGTGTGTGTATGGGGGATGCTGTTATATGTGAATACTAGCTATATAGTGTGTGTATGGGGTATGCTGTTATATGTGAATACTAGCTATATAGTGTGTGTATGGGGGATGGTGTTATATATGAATACTAGCTATATAGTGTGTGTATGGGGTATGCTGTTATATGTGAATACTAGCTATATAGTGTGTGTATGGGGGATGGTGTTATATATGAATACTAGCTATATAGTGTGTGTATGGGGTATGCTGTTATATGTGAATACTAGCTATATAGTGTGTGTATGGGGTATGCTGTTATATGTGAATACTAGCTATATAGTGTGTGTATGGGGTATGCTGTTATATATGAATACTAGCTATATAGTGTGTGTATGGGGGATGCTGTTATATGTGAATACTAGCTATATAGTGTGTGTATGGGGTATGCTGTTATATGTGAATACTAGCTATATAGTGTGTGTATGGGGTATGCTGTTATATGTGAATACTAGCTATATAGTGTGTGTATGGGGTATGCTGTTATATGTGAATACTAGCTATATAGTGTGTGTAGGAAAGGAACGTGATACTGAGTATGTAGGGATGTAAAAAATAGTAAGTTTATTTACATTTCAAAATCACTTGCCTTTAATGAATAAAATACAAATGATATAAACAGAAAATCAATCACATTGTCTTATATGCATTAGACAGAGTTCAAAATTATTTTGATCAGAAATTGACAATGTCATCCATGAAGATGAATTTACCCTAGCTTATGGCATTGATGCACAACTGTACAACATTTTAAACCAAATTTAAACTGAATGCCTTCCCATTTTTGGCCTTGCACACATTGTTGGAATGCAAGATTATGAGCCATAGCTATTTTACATGATCTACGCCTTAATCAATTATATGAAACTATATGTTTCAAAGTTGGTATACTATACAGGGTTTGACCCACTCTGGTTTTTGCTTGTTGATATATAATTTTAAAGGTGTATTTGTAAATAATTACCTCAATTCCTCTTATTATTTTGGTGGCAGAATGTTATGCATATTTCACCTTATGGCTACATGTATATGTATATTTCACCTTATGGCTACATGTATATGCATATTTCACCTCATGGCTACATGTATATGTATATTTCACCTTATGGCTACATGTATATGCATATTTCACCTTATGGCTACATGTATATGCATATTTCACCTTATGGCTACATGTATATGCATATTTCACCTCATGGCTACATGTATATGTATATTTCACCTTATGGCTACATGTATATGCATATTTCACCTTATGGCTACATGTATATGCATATTTCACCTTATGGCTACATGTATATGTATATTTCACCTCATGGCTACATGTATATGTATATTTCACCTCATGGCTACATGTATATGTATATTTCACCTTATGGCTACATGTATATGCATATTTCACCTTATGGCTACATGTATATGTATATTTCACCTCATGGCTACATGTATATGTATATTTCACCTTATGGCTACATGTATATGCATATTTCACCTTATGGCTACATGTATATGCATATTTCACCTTATGGCTACATGTATATGCATATTTCACCTTATGGCTACATGTATATGCATATTTCACCTTATGGCTACATGTATATGCATATTTCACCTCATGGCTACATGTATATGCATATTTCACCTCATGGCTACATGTATATGCATATTTCACCTTATGGCTACATGTATATGCATATTTCACCTCATGGCTACATGTATATGCATATTTCACCTTATGGCTACATGTATATGCATATTTCACCTCATGGCTACATGTATATGCATATTTCACCTTAAGGCTACATGTATATGTATATTTCACCTTATGGCTACATGTATATGCATATTTCACCTTATGGCTACATGTATATGCATATTTCACCTCATGGCTACATGTATATGCATATTTCACCTTATGGCTACATGTATATGCATATTTCACCTCATGGCTACATGTATATGCATATTTCACCTTAAGGCTACATGTATATGTATATTTCACCTTATGGCTACATGTATATGCATATTTCACCTTATGGCTACATGTACATGCATATTTCACCTTATGGCTACATGTATATGCATATTTCACCTTATGGCTACATGTATATGCATATTTCACCTTATGGCTACATGTATATGCATATTTCACCTTATGGCTACATGTATATGCATATTTCACCTTATGGCTACATGTATATGCATATTTCACCTTATGGCTACATGTATATGCATATTTCACCTTATGGCTACATGTATATGCATATTTCACCTTATGGCTACATGTATATGCATATTTCACCTTATGGCTACATGTATATGCATATTTCACCTTATGGCTACATGTATATGCATATTTCACCTTATGGCTACATGTATATGCATATTTCACATTATGGCTACATGTATATGTATATTTCACCTTATGGCTACATGTATATATCTACCACCAAAAACCCTAGTGAGTCTGATCAAAACCCTAAAATATATACAGGATATATATTGGTATACAAACAATAGTCTTATTTCTGTATAGAAAATAAAAATATCTCTTCCTCTCTGCAATTATTTGACAGTGTGCTTGTTATGACATCATATGACTCGAATACTGAGATCATATCTTAAAGTAACTGTATAAACTTTTACTTCACCTACCTAATATTTTTCTGTTTCATTGATAGATAATTAAGAAGTTGCTGTCATAATTATCATAGCAATTAAAAGCCTTGTGTAACAATTAACATGCATAGTTTCATTTTAATAGTCATGTAAATCCTATATTTGGAAGTATTCCATATATAGCACACATTACTTACACTAGTGCACATGCATACTAGTGGTATTCACACTGCAGTGCAATACTAAAAACATTATTGCATACCTGCATGCAAATGATATGCAAATTAGGACTTGACCGTTTGTTCTATATGAAAGCATGTGATCACAAAGTGTCATTTTAACAGAAATATCTCACTATGCTTGTGAAAGTTCTGCCACAGGGAACATTGCAGGCACTCATGCAAATACCCCGAGTATATAACACTTGCACTCTCACGTCATGGGGTTCTGTCATATTATCACTTTGAATACATACTTTGTGCTAATGTATACATTTTGGATTTCCTATGTAAAACATTTGACACTATCTACATCACAAAGTCAGCATTACACCGTAGTGATATTCAGTTTATAGTTATCCCATAACTGTTCCATTATTCCTTGGGTAATACTTTCCTTTTGCATGCATATTTCACCTACATACAGTAACAATCATTCCACTGTTGCTGCCACCTGCATCTTAGATCTTTAGAAACACTTTTTTACGATGGAGGTATAAAGCAGTGAGAAGCCATAGACTTGTTCCAACCAAGTCAGATGCTAGTTCTTCAGCATGGGTTTGTCCAGTCTTCCACTGCCAGGGAAAATAGTTCCTCATGATTTCATGACCACAGTACAACAGAATTGAATTCATACCTAGAAATAGTAATACAAATTATGGAGTCATTTCAAAGTTGTACCAATTTGCTGATCTTTTTATCAAAGTGGCACAAAATGTGTTTATACAAGTTTGGGTGAAATTTTGGTGTGGATTACAAGATAACTGTTCTACACTACTTTATACATATACTGTATGTATGCAATAGTGAGTCAAAAAATAGTGCCAACAGCATTGTAGCACAACTGTACAGTTTTTAAAAATATTTATAAACATGCTGATCCAAACTAGGTATAGGAGTTCAATGCTGATAACAGGATTATATGACATGATCATGATATACTCAATGTATTGTAATTCAAAATGTTGGCCTGTATAGGCTGACAATATTGTGAAGTGAATACCCTCCAAACCTTTGGTTTTTCTAAGAGATCTCGAACGAAGTTTGGTAGGTTGAGTTGTAACACTGTTCGGACAGTGGACTGTTTTATTTAATTGTTTGATTTGAATTAAAATGTCAGAAATGACAGGATTTCTGATCATATGGTGTGATCATGATCATGTATTCAATCATAGACAGTCTGTGATTCCATGTAGCCTGTAGGTTGACATTGTAATGTACAGTTGATAGACAGTCTATGATTCCAGGTAGCTTGTAGGTTGACATTGTAACGTAATTGCTTTAACAGTTCCAAGTTTTAACCACTCAAATAAATTTATCAAT
The DNA here is from genome assembly GCF_964340395.1 of Glandiceps talaboti. Taxonomy (NCBI): domain Eukaryota; kingdom Metazoa; phylum Hemichordata; class Enteropneusta; family Spengelidae; genus Glandiceps; species Glandiceps talaboti. The sequence continues at coordinate 15,666,244 of NC_135570.1, forward strand.
CTTTGACAATGTGTTTCTGTATTCTTTACTCACTGTGTTCCATGTTTCTTTTAAAGTGCATGCAATGTACATTGACAATGTCAAGTTTGAAGTGTGTAGTTTCATTTCAAAATTTGAAACCAAAATAAACATTAGAATTGATAAATGAAATTGTGATGGTAGCTATGTAGATTTTTTCTCGCAACTAACCTCCTCATAACTGGTACTATGTAGAATTTCCTCGCAACTTACATTTTTGTACTCATTACTACATCAATCCGGCTTTTAAGTTAACTAATACTTGTTACCTACCCCTGCTGTGTGTGTACATTTTTCAAGAGCAATTAATGTGTAGTGGATGATTCAAAAAAGATTGATTCTCACCAGCATGATAAAATGGAGCCCCTGACCACCAAGACTGCACATCCACCACATAATACAAGACTGAGAGTAGTAGAAATGACATAGATGCTAGGGCCAAGATATATGATAATGACCTGTAACAGAGAATACAAGATATAAACTATAACATACTATAGACATAGATGCTAGGGCCAAGATATTTGATAATGACCTGTAACAGAGAATACAAGATATAAAATATAACATACTATAGACAAACTTGTATCAATGTTTAAAAAATGCTTTTCTTCTATTTTCAATTAATGCTGACATAATATACTAATAATACTAGACTGGAAAGTCACTTGGCTGTGAAACTATCATAGCACTCTCAATCACAATAAATAAAAATATTCAATGTCTAAAGGTTTTTTTTTCCATGTAAGTAGTTTTTTTTTACCTTGGGAGTAGCTGAACAGCCAAATACAGTTAAAATTTCCAGGAGAGCATCTTTATTCTGGGAGTTCTTTTAATAAGCACAAAAATCTCTGTAAATATTTAGACTTTGAACTTTGAACCCAATCTTTATACAACAGGCTTAGAGAAATCTTACCATAGATTTTTGTTGACTGGTATCCAGCCATCATTTTTTTGGAAATTACACAAAACACCTGCAATAATACCCTGTAAATAAAACAGAAAGTCAAATTCAATATAACTAGAACTTGTATTAGAACACACCTACAAACAGTCTTTGTAAAGACACAGCCCCCACTCAAATACTTTACTTCTGTGTCACTGAATGATGGTATGTTTTAAAGAAATTAGTGGTGACAAAAACCCCTAATGCTAAGTGTATGTGGCATGCAGGAAATGGCTAGATTTTGACAATTGATCCTTAAGGTGAAAGCCAGGGTCAAAGGTCATTGTCCAAAAGAAAGTTTACATCTATGATCTAATAACATGGGGATAGACACTTGTGCAACATGAATGGAGTCTCCATGTCTTACATTTTCACCTTCCATAAGGAAGGTTATATATATTGGGGATGAAAGTTATTATTATAATTTAGTACATACATTTGTGATACCAAAGCTATTCTGTCCCTAAATATTATTGATGTAGCATTTAGTTTTAGTAATAAGTTATTTTGCATATTTACTTGCCTCTATATATCTGTAAAATCTAGAGCTATGGTGAGGCCTACACAATGTTCTATAAACGCTTCAGCCGGTATTCTGAAGCTATGTTTAATTTATTGATGTAGTACAATACAATATCATGTCTTGTAGAACAGAATTTTTCTTTTCAACAAGGTGTGAAGGAACAACAATCTAAAGGTTTGCCCTTACTGAAAGCATTTAGTTTACATCTGGTGTGAGTTTCGTATCATTAATTTTCCAAATTTTACATTCTGGTAATAAATATATTTATGAGAGGTTGAGGATAGCACCATGCTAATGGAATGGAATGTTGAAGTAGGTCTGTACACAGTGAATCATGGCTACAGTCAGTGAGTTGTTTACTTGGCTTTCCAGTTGTAACGTAGTAGGAATGTTGAAAGTGGTATGCAGTGAATCAAATTTTTTGTCAGGAATCGTAATTCTTGTGCATATTCTGGTAAAGGATCAGCACCATTGGAATATCTGTTTCTCTTCTCTGACTATGCTGTGCTTGCTGACAAACAGAGAGGTGACATGTACAAAATGAAAAGTTCAAGGTCGATCTCGACCAAAATACTTCAGGCATTGTCAGCTTTACATCAGAATCAGGCAAGTGATCGCTAGCCAATTACCTTAAATGGGGTTAAACACTTGAAAGGAGAATCTAAATTGATCTGTTACTACAAATATGGCTGCCATTATTATTTCAGTCTACATAATGATTTCATTATTTAATTGAAATCTACATGTGTAACACAACTACAATATTTCCTAATAAGAGAAAGTGAATTGGAAATGATTGTAATATTCACAGAAAGTAACTTGGAAATAGATATAATAAATTAAAAAAAAAATTTCACTAGTTCATATGAAAGGGACAAAATTCATATTTTTATAACAAAAATCTAATATTAATACTAACTGTAATAACTGCCCACATCAGCCATCTTCGAACTCTTCTTTTCCAGTCAGTAAATAGTAGAAGAATTTTTCCTGCCTGTAGAGTAAATGAACCAAATTAACATACTATCTTGAAAATACAGGCAGACATTGCAATCATGTCATGCAGCAGGACTACTACTATCTGAGACACACAACATCAGGTCTTGAGTGCATTTTACACAGGCAATAGTATACAGGACTCAAACATAACTTTAAGCTATCACTTTCTGAAATTAGAATCCAAGTAATAGAGGAGACCAGTAACCCCATATTCTTGGTTCCACTCACTAATTACCAATTGACCCGTAGATGGTTTTGCCCTTACAGTTTAAATCTGGCATGTTTTACAATTTATAACTGTTACAGTATTACCTACCAATAATCCCATAAATGTAATCAATATAGCTGTTATACTGCCAAGAATGCCTTCTGGATCATATGGTCCTGTTTGATAAATGTCCTACAGGAAACATGGAAAACACAGGTGTCACACAAAACGTATGGTCAAGGGTCAATGTCAATAAGTTCTAACTGTGAAGACAGAGGGATGGAGGTTGTTTAGAGTTGACATCAATAAGTTCTAACTGTGAAGACAGAGGAGATGGAGGTTGTTCCGAGTTGACATCAATAAGTTCTAACTGTGAAGACAGAGGGGATGGAGGTTGTTCAGAGTTGATGTAAAGGTCAAGAAATTCTGTAGACTGTCCAGTTTTTGTAAGACATAGGATGGATGTGATTTGATTAAAATCTGATGTGGTGAAAGTGGCTAGATATCTTTATTTACCTCTATTTCCATTATTTTGTGTCATTTGTTTTGTTCTGGGTGATTGCCACCTTCCCACATCTGACTTTGTGTAATAGAAAATCTCATTGGAATCTAGCACTATGTTGCATTACGTTGGTAGCTGCACACAATGGAGAAATTGGAAATACAAACAAACAAACAAATGTACACATGGAGGATTGCGTTGACGACATGAACGATTTTGCAAGAAGCATGCTGATTGGTTGAAGAACCCTTTCAAGATCTTTGAGAATCACACAAGATTTTCTATTACACAGGGTCAGATGTGGGAAGGCAGCTATCACACGTCACAAAACGATGGAAATAGAGGTAAATAAAGACATTTAGTCACTTTCACCAGATTCGGATGTATGTTGCCAAATCTTTGAACACAGTAGAATGCTTCTATGTTGTGAAAACGTAACTTAACTTTTCCTTCTCTTAAATTTTGACTTTTGTAAACTTTACACAATTTCACTTCTGATAAATTACAATTCTATCCCTATCTGACAACACTCTACTTAGTCTTACCAGTTGTAATCTCAACAGTGAGTGGTTTTCTTGTCACTCACTGCAAACTCTCTGTCTGTCTGTCTGTGTCTGTCTCTCTGTCTGTCTGTCTCTCTCTCTGTCTCTCTCTCTCTGTCTCTCTCTCGCTCTCTCTCTCTCTCTCTCACACACACACACACACACACACACACATACACACACACACACACACACACACACACATGGACTTTCTAAATTATCACATTTACTTGACCAGTCACTTAGTGAATATGTTCTGATACATGAAGACAAATGTATTACTTGTTTGAAAATTTCTGACAATTTCTTTGTGCAGCTGTTACTTATGATGGACATTTCTAAAGACAAGACAATCATCCATTTGAGCATGTGTACATTCATGGCATAATGAGCTTTATGTAAATTGACACCACTAGGTATTAGTGATCCTCTACACTGTTATAAATATTTTCACAAACAAACAAACAAATGTTTTAAGACATGGGATAAACTAATCTAATTTTGAAAAAAATATGTATTTTTGATATAGTGTACAAAGCTTGCCAGAAGTGAAATACATGTTTTCTCATTAGTGACAACTCTACTGCACTCTCTGACTGGACATGGTTTAGAGACCATTCAAGCCTGTACTAACAATGCACTACCATATATGGTGTTATCAGCAAACTGCTAATCAGGCACATGAGAATATTTGCTCACTGATCTGGTAAACCAAACACTGGCTTCTCCATGTAACCAAGAGGTGAGTAAGCAGTATGTCAGAAAAGATACTTACTTTACAGGTTGGATGTGGGTAAATATGGCTTTCTCCAAAGATGATCTTATCTATGTAACCTGTTGCTCCTCCAGTACAGTTCTCCAGTGTAGATCCACTTTCATTGAAGAGAAGCTGACCACCGGGACCAAGATATCCTCTATTATCCAATAACAAGATGGCAAACAATTTAGAATGAGAAATCTGAAGTTTAAACTTGAAACGACATCATCAAGATACTTTACATGGTTTCCTATAGTCTTGTCATGTAATCTGAGGGATATCATCATCATTATCATCATCATCATCATCATCAACAACAACAACAACAACAACAACACACACACTCACCCCCTCAACCCCCCCCCCCCCCACACACACACACAGATCATAGTTAGATGCTTTTCCATGCCTATAATACTACTGAACCTAAGAAGTATTTTTGCACTGTTGATACACCCCACATGATTTCCCAAGAAAGATCAGGTAGGCTATATATGGCTATCAACTTCAGATGCTACAATCCCAGTATTCCAAGATTAATAGAGACGGGACATCAAAACTTCTGATCATACCGCCACCTAGTGGTCAGCTGTAACTATTGTCAGTCTGATGAGGATCGTTAAACAATCCAATTCAATTCAATTCGATTTAATAACTTTATTATCCGTATATGAATGCGGAAATTTGAAATTTGTCTTTAGGCTCAAAATACAATTTGCAAAACAATTACACACAAGTATACATTCTGTCAGTTTATAAAGGCTTTAAAAGCTCAATGGCTACAAACTTTGAAGTACTTGTGTGTTATAACCTATGTAAATCTACATCTAATCAACCACAATATTTATTGATGAAAATTTCTACTCACAGAGTCAAAATATAATGGAATTTCTTTCAAAACATTTCTTTCTGCCTGAGTGAGTAGAAATGTTAATGACTATGTATGAACCCAGAGTCCATGAACTAGGTTAAGTGTACTTACGTTGGGCAACCAGGAACAGGTAACAGAAACAGTAAACACATATACAAAGTTAGCAGACAAATAGCAACTATCCAATGTAACCATAGATGTATTTGATCTCTGAGTGCACTGTAAAATTTAAACTGAAATAGAGAAAGCAAAGGTAGAAAATCATGAGTTTTCATTATTATATAAATATGTATAAAATGCATGTATACAATTGTATTACACAAATTGCAAAGACTGACTATGAATACAAAACACTTCAATTTTTTGTTGCACTGTAATCTGTAAGTTAGAGCCCTCAGTGAAATGGGATTGTTTCGAACAACAACTGCAGAGTAACACCTCCAGAACATCCCCACCAAGTTTCAGTCCCATTCATCATACACTTTTCAAGATATATGTTTTTAACCAATATTGAGATTCTTAGACCTAATTTACATATCATATTGTGACTACACATCACCATCAAATTCCATCCCAAGGCAATCAGTCTGGCAGTTTTGATTTTAAGTCATTCATATACATACACAGACACAGACACAGACACAGACACAGACACATACATACATACATACATACATACATACATACATACATACATACATACATACATACATACATACAGTCCGTATATATAGCTGTTAAATCCGACGTTTCGAATAAATATTCTTTATCAAAGGAAAAATTGGCGAGACACAAAAATGCCAGGTCAAAACCCGAACATTTCTAAATATAATCAAACATACAAACATACATACATAAATTAAAAAATCCCGCCAATGGCATTGTAGCACAACTGTACAGTTTTTATAAATGTTTATACATATGCTAGTCCATGCTAACAATAGGTGTTCATTTGTTGAATGACTATCCAGTTGACTATCCAACCATGTTGTTAATGTTATCTTTGCAATCAGCGTGCGAAATTAATGCCGGTCCTTCGGCCCGAGACCAACAGATTTTTGTTCGGACCGACAGTTTTTCAGAATTACAACAACGTATCGGTCCTTATGACCGACTGAAATTTGGAGTAAATAATAACTTTTATTCAAAGATATATCCAATTTCACCTACATGAATCTGATCTTGTGTTACCTATTTTACTCTCGACATCATCTCGTTCAAGTCAAGCGACACAGAGCTAGCTCGCTACGTGTTGTTGTCAATGTTGATGTCTACATATGACGTAGCATACAGCATTTACTTTATGAAATTATGCTAGTAAACACATGATTGACCGAATTTCTCCAATTATTTGTGTCTTGACTAATCAGAACGTCTTAGACATTCAGACCCATTTTATGCATTCAGCGCATGCGTCTTTTCCCACCATGATAGAGTAATTGTTGTAAAGTTTACTGTTCTAAGTGTTTGAGACAGTTCCACCTTGTATTTATAAAGTGTATTGTGGCGATATTTAGAAGGCAGCAATGAGCTTCCGAAGAAGAAGACGAATTTAAACAGACACTGTTTTTTAAAGGCTGGTATTAAAGCCGGTAAATGTTAGCGGGTTTCCCGATCAATTTACCGGAGTTCCCCATGTGTGTGGCCATGATCAAAACAAACTGACGGAAAACATATAAATTACTCTGAAAATGGCGTTTTAACTAATAAAGAAGGCAGGTACGTAAAATATCTTCAGTACGATAGGTTTTTTTTTGTAAAACAGTAAAAAAAATGCGCAGTCTGATTGCTTTCAATTTGATTCATATGATAATGTATGTCCTGTCATGTTGTAGTCGACGTAAACTTAGAAATGTTGCATTTTTGTTGCCATTGTTTTATCTGGAAAATTACTGCATCATGCCAAACACGGGTACATATAGTGGATGACACATTATAGTACATGTCAGTTACCATATCACGCTCCCACGTCAAAAAAACTTGCATTGTAAGACATGTTTAGCCATAGTTCTCTTCATCATGGTCAGATTTCTTACACAAACAGTCGAGTCAGAGACGATACTCAATACACCACTGTATGGTATACGGGTAGGGCTTATGGGGGGGGCTTCAGTACATATTTGAAGGAAGACGAAACCGCTCCGTGTCACTTTTGTGGATGGAAATTGAAATAAAGTGAATACACAGTTTTCAAGAGGGATAGTTATGCGACAAAACTTTCTGCCATGATGAAGTTGTGGGTCTACGTTCGCTAAGAGTTGGAAAGCTACATCAGCTGTTGCCACAGACGATGAATCTGACTTTGGATATGTGATTCAGAATTTAGTGAATCGTACAGAGAGGAAGGAGAGGACTGTGATCTCTTAGAGATTGCAGATAATGCATATTTAATGATTCATTCACCCATATTATCTACAATCTATGGATATGTATTTCTATGGTGACCGTGTAATGAATACATTCAGTCTCAGACCACTAGAGTCTATAGGAACAGATTATGCGAGAATGAATATTCATAGTCTCTGGGTTCATAGTTACAAATGAAAATCTCTACTCATAGAGTCAAATATTACTTGGTAGTGAATCAAAATTTACTTCCAAGTTATTTGTTGACTCTGTGAGTGGAAATTTTATGAAATAATAGTGGATAGTGAACAATTCTTTGTACTCTCTTTTACTTTAGTATATCTAAAGATATGTTGTATCATATTAAAGTTCAAAATCATTTAATCTGTAAATGGAGGGTATATAAATATAGGTCGTGAACATGAACTGCATTGAGTATGGACCAGCAGTTTTCCTTAAGGACCAGCAGTATTTGCTACATGTCGGTCCTTATGACCAGTAGTCATGTTCCCTTAAGTTCACACACTGTTTGCAATATATGTGATCATTTGGCTGTTGCTATGGGTGTGGTCTTGTTGCTTGGCACATTTACATACATAATGTGGGAACCCAAAAGGCACTGTTTATATATATGCAGACATGGCGGTGCAATGGTTAAAATATGTATTCTTACCTTATATGGATCCTCCACTTTAGCTGTCAGTAGTTCTACTGTAGCAACCACAAAGTAACAAATACTGAACCTCTGTAGTACACCAGGAATTCGAATTGTTGACAAATCAACTCCACTTCTATCTGTTATATCAATGAACATAATATGGTGATTTTTATTCAAGGGGGTATGTGCGTTATGGACAAACTGTTTGAAAATCAAAGTACCTCAAGTAACTAAAACTTTGCTGTAAGAAAGCTTGTTGGTACTTCATTTTGAATCATCACAGAACATGTTAACCACATGTTGACCACATGTTAACCACATGTTAACCACATGTTTTCAAGTCAATCTATCAGACAGTAATTCACCCAGTGGACCTTGTCCTATCAAAATGTTTTGAAGAAAACCTGTAGAATAACACTTCTAGAAATATCTCACCAAGTTTCAGTCTCATTGACCAAGTACTTTTAGAGATATAAGTTTTTGACCAAAATTCACATTTTTACACCTAATTTGCATATCACTGATGATCTACTCTGTACTTTTGGAATTTAAGTTTTTTTGACCAAAAATCACATTTTTTTACCCTAATTAAACACCGGTGGTAAGATCATTTTGATTTAAAAATTGTCCAAACTAGACACCCATGGTAATGGACCCACCAAATATCATGGTAATTGGTCAAGTTGTTTTTTTACTTTAAGCTGTTTACACCCCCCCCCCCCCCCCCACACACACACTTTGCCCTGCCTATAGCACTACTGAACTATATCAATTCAGTTGTGCTAAAAACCTCCAGAGCTTCTAGAAGGAAACCTAGGACCCCAATGAAAGGTGTAAATATTCCCATCTCAAGCTTTTCCCCTACCTTTTACTGTTAAGATGCTATTAAACTCCTCTTTGAATATATACTTACCCTGTGTAGTTGCTAATTTAGTATGGCACTACCCTATAAATACTTGCAAGACTAAGTTATAAGCAGTCCACTATCTGTCATGTAAATATGACATACAGGCCAGGGAGAGTGGGTCCTTAGGGGGGTCGGCCTGTTTTTGGTTTTACAGAGAGGGGAGAAAATAAGCAGTCCCTAACTCACCTTTGCCAGTATCAAGAATGAGTCCAAGAGCAAACAGAATGATTGTTCTTTTGACAATTTTGAAGAATAATCTACCTTTAGAAGCACCTTTTTTTAGTAGTGCATTAAAGGCAAGTACTATTGATGTTCCCATTATAAACACAAACCTGTGAAAAAGGAAGATATGAGTAAATAAATAAACATTTTGATGATGAGGGCACTACAGTAAAAATAACGCCAATGGTATAGTAGCACAATTTAGCTGTTGCTATGGACATGGTCTTGTTGTTAGGCATACTTGCTTACATTTTTAAATTTTGTTGCTTGGCATACTTGCAAACATTTTTTGAATCTGTATTTACTAACCTATCCATCCTTGTTGTTATCTTTGTAATATGCATCAACATTTCACTGTTGCTAATGGCATGGTCATGGTTGCTAGGGCCAATTGTGTCAAAATGTTTTCAACAATAGCTGCAGAATAATACCTCCAGAACATACCCACCAAGTTTCAATCCCATATACCATGCAGTTTCAAGGCATGTTTTTGACCAAAGTTGACATATTTAGACCTAATTTTCATATTGCTAACGGAATTATCATGTTTGTGAATTCAGCTTTATCTACAGATGCCCAGATACATCCCCATTAAATTTCAGCCCAATCTTTGAGGTAGTTTTGGAATTATAGATTTTTCACCAAAAATACAGATTTTTTAAACCTATTATGCATATCACTACATATTATAACAATTCTTAATCTAAACACCACTAAAACATTTCCACCAAATTTCAGGCCGAAATTTCAGCCCAGTAGTTGTTTTAATTTAAGTTTTTTGACCAAAGATAACATTTTTTTAACCAAATCAACACTGGTGGTATAATCATTTTGATTTGAACAATATCCCAACTACACACCAAATGTAATACACCCATCAAATACCATGACAATCGGTCTAGTAGTTTTTCACTTTAAATTGTTTACACACACACACACACACACACACACACACACACACACACACACATACGCATGCATGCACGCACGCACGCATGCATGCACGCACACACACAAACACATACATACATACATACATGCACGCATGCATGCACGCACACACACACACACAAACACATACATACATACATACATACATACATACATACATACATACATACATACAGATGAAATGAGGAGCCTTGTCACTACTTGTGGAAGATATATAGTAACAAAAGAAAGAGAAATATTTGTAAAACAAACTCAACTTACCATGGAAACACAAGATCTGCAACAGTTAAACCTGAAAATACAAATACATTGTAATGTGAGCATAAAGCATCTTATTGTCTTATAACTGTCTTTATCTTCCATTAACTAAACATTCAAAATAAAGAATATACACAAGTCTAATTTGATATGTATTTCATTTCATAACCACTACCAATTAAATCTAACAAACTGCTGCATTCCTTTAGGAGGATACACAAACCAATGTACTGTTGAAAGTTGGGTAAACATACCATTCCATCTTGAATGTTGAAAGAACCAGTACTCGCCACCTCCTAAGTTTACAAATATCATTATGACAATACTTATCCTGTAAAATAAAAAAAACAAGTCTTAATACAGGACAAAGGCCATCCAAACTTTACTTCTGTGTGGCTGGCTAATGCCAATGGATAAAATGAATGCATATTCCATATTTGATATGCCTTAGTTTTAAAAAAATTACCCACACTTAATAATCCTCTTTCTCCCACCTTGCACTTAATTGTGCACAAACAAATAACCCCTAGGGAGAAAGAGGACCATTGGCAACTTGTACTTAGTTGTGTACAAACAAATATCCCCTTGGGAGAAACTGAGAGAGAGAGAGAGAGAGAGAGAGAGAGAGAGAGAGAGAGAGAGAGAGAGAGAGAGAGAGAGAGAGAGAGAGAGAGAGAGAGAGAGAGAGAGAGAAAGAGAGACAGACAGAAACAGAGACAGAGACAGAGACAGACAGACAGACAGACAGAGAGACAGACAGACAGACAGAGAGACAGACAGACAGACAGACAGACAGACAGACAGACAGCACATCAGTTCTGTTATGCTAAAATGTAACTAACATTATTATCATTAATTATTATTATATTGTACCTGATGGTGTTTATAATCTACCTACCCTCTGAATGTATCAAGAGATTTTAGTCTTTGGGAGCGTGGTTTCTCAGTGCTTCTTTTTGGCTCCATTGATTCACTTCTTGTTGATGCTGTGAGACTGGTTGGCGATCCAAGATCCTGGTATTTAGATATGAACATTTTTACATCTGAGTTTCGTGAATATTATGAACATTACACTTTTTTTTTATTTCAACACGCACCTGACAGAAATGGTTATTTTTGATAAACTGATAGATAATTCTAAATGGAAATCCTTATTAGAAGCAATGGAAATTCCATAAGATTTCAACATGTTCCTAGATACCAATATTCATAAAGACACTTGACGGAAGAATGCTTGGTGTTGAACCTAAAAAAAGTGAATAGGTGACAGTCTTATGTACATGTACTTCAGCTGATTCTCACACACTAATATATTTTGTGGATTTAGGTGACAGCCTTATGTACATGGACTTCAGCTGATTCAGACAAAATAATTTATTTTGTGGATTTCTCTGTGTAAATATTTCGTATCCTTGCATCTAGGTTTTGGATCTTACTATAATTATCATCTTGTGTTTACTGTCAATATGTGATGAATAAAACCAGACATATCTTTCAAATGAAAATGAATTTACTACATTAAAAGAGTAAATATCAAAATTACAGACAAAACTTTTCTGTAACAAGTTAAAAGTACAGCTTTAATGCCACTTACCGAGTTAACAAGTCTTTCTGTTTCAAACATCCGTAGAAACAACTCTTTCCTTTAAGAGAAGTAGAGAATAGTTTATGAGAGATGCACATACATGAATTGAGCCACATGTGTATATACATACATGAATTGAGCCACATGTATATACATACATGAACTGATTGAAAAATGATTTGCATGTCAGAGAAATGATGAATAACAGACATGCATACATGAACAGACATACTGTGTGACACATGCACAAACAGAGCCCATTATAATTGTCCCCTCCTTCGGGGGATGAAAGCACGGTCAGTGACTCTTTCATGATCCTGTGCCCTACCCATTCTCTTATGTTGTCTTTTCTTGGGGCACCCTGATTGAGTAGTAACCTCCATCTTATTCACACAATGTCTTGTCAATTTTTCACTTCAGTCATTTCAAATCCTTTTGACAATAGAACAACTGTCTTATCATAAAGTATAATCAATGTTACCCCAAAACTTTAGGTATTTCTCATCAGTATTTTTCTACAATTCTTGTCTCAGACAAGTAGATAATGGATACATCTTAAAGCACTGCATATGCTTAGTACACTTGTGATATATTCTGAGAAAAAAAGGAAATCTTTCTATCTTCACAAAAATACTGATTGTAGAAATTCAAAAATCTTTTTTTTTTTAAACTTTGACAATAATGAGGTTATAAAAATACTTACTTCCGTAAGAACCGAACTAGTAAATATAGAGCAGCAATTGCAATGTAGATCACAATGGCTACATAAATGGCTGGAAGAAATCAAATGATTCTAACATTAATATAATGACAACATGTAACACCAAAGTACCATTAATACAAGCCTTCAATCGAAGACAAAGTGCCCAGATTAAGGTCAAAGGTCAAAGTCTTAAAAATTAGTTTGTACCTGATAATAGGAAGGTAGACATTTGAATGGAGTCTCAATGTATTATAGTTTTTGTAAGTTATGCTGTAAATGTGATTTCTAGCTACAAATATGGCCAAATTTTTTGTCAAATTTGCATATCTTGCAAAACAAAGTGACATGCATATGTACCATAAGACATGTCACCTTTGTACCTGATTTGAAAGAAATGGGACATTGAATCTCTGAGAAATTACATATTACAGCTGCATGGACGTACTGACAGACGTACAGATCACATTGTAATAGTACCCTTTTGGATGACTAATGATACATTTGGGGTGCTAAAAATACAACAAAATATTGAAATATTTTCATGAAAAGTTGATGCATATTTTGTCATATTTACGAGGTATATAATGTAGAGATATAGAAAACTGACTTACGAATATAAATATCTACTGGTCTTTTACTTTCTACAATATTGCAAACAAAGTGGTCATCATACGTGTCTCCAGGATTAGGATTGACCCACAACACATAATATCCAGACTGTCCGAAGTGTTCTGTTTGCCTAAAAAATAATGGATTATAATGATGGTTAGCTAAAAGTGAATATTATAGAAAACAATTGGAGAAGACATAAGACACATGCGACATGAAGACTGTGCTAATATCTTGGATAAAGAAGACCAGTGCGTTGGCAGAGTGGGCATAGGTTGAAGGCAGACATATTATATTGGTGGAGTAGGCAGAGGTTGAGACCTATTATTGGTGATATATTGGTGAAAATAATATCTAGCAGAGAATACAAATCTCAGTTGTACATGACTCCCAGTGTATGCACATATGATAAAAGCCATTGTACTACATTCTTCTGATGTCAATGAGATATCAGCATAAATTGGAGAGCCACTTCCAAACAAGCCTCCAGTTGAAGATATAGCCCCCCCCCAAACTTGTTATGTATTGTTTAAGATGATTACCATTTTGGCAATTTTAACATGGAATTGCTTTGTTAGACTTTCCAGGGATGCAAATGTTTGTAGTGTAGGGTTTTCAGTATAATTAGCAATAATATTTAGCTGTCTTCCATGTACAGCTAGAATGTAACCCTTTCACTCTCTTCACCTTGAAAATGTTTGCCAAGGTCAAGGGTCATTGTCTCATGAGAAAGTTCATCATTGGTAATGTGAGCACACTTGAATGGTATCCATAGATGTTTGGAGATAACAGGTAAAATGTGCTTTTTATCACAAACATGGCTACCATTTTGGTATACAGGTCTAGGTCACAAAATTTAATGACTTGCATACAATCAATGCCTTACATGGTCAAACCCAAGTCATCATTAAAATATTATATCTTAAATATTTGATGAAAAGCTATGAAGAAAACCTGCTACTTGGTGCATGCCAGAGATGCGAGTGTGGATGCATGCATGGATGTCAAAGGACGGACACACAGACAGAACCCAATGCATAAAAAGTATTAAAAAGTTTAAACTCTGAGTACAATTTTCAGTTGGTGTTTCATTATATGATGTCTTACCTATAGACTGTCCTATCGTTGTGATATATGTGTTTCATTATGTGATGTCTTACCTACCGACTGTCCTGTTGTTGTGATATATGTTTCATTATGTGATGTCTAACCTACAGACTGTCCTGTTGTTGTGATATATATGTGTTTCATTACATGATGTCTAACCTACAGACTGTCCAATTCTTTGATATGTGTTTCATTATGTGATGTCTTACATACAGACTGTCCTGTTGTTGTGATATATATGTGTTTAATTATGTGATGTCTTACATACAGACTGTCCTGTTGTTGTGATATATATGTGTTTAATTATGTGATGTCTTACCTACAGACTGTCCTGTTGTTGTGATATATATGTGTTTAATTATGTGATGTCTAACCTACAGACTGTCCTATTGTTGTGATATATATGTGTTTCATTATGTGATGTCTTACATACAGACTGTCCTGTTGTTGTGATATATATGTGTTTAATTATGTGATGTCTTACATACAGACTGTCCTATTGTTGTGATATATATGTGTTTAATTATGTGATGTCTTACATACAGACTGTCCTATTGTTGTGATATGTGTGTTTAATTATGTGATGTCTTACATACAGACTGTCCTGTTGTTGTGATATATATGTGTTTAATTATGTGATGTCTTACATACAGACTGTCCTGTTGTTGTGATATATATGTGTTTCATTATGTGATGTCTAACCTACAGACTGTCCTGTTGTTGTGATATATATGTGTTTAATTATGTGATGTCTTACCTACAGACTGTCCTGTTGTTGTGATGTGTTTCATTATGTGATGCCTTACCTACAGACTGTCCTGTTGTTGTGATATATATGTGTTTAATTATGTGATGTCTTACCTGCAGACTGTCCTGTTGTTGTGATGTGTTTAATTATGTGATGTCTAACCTACAGACTGTCCTGTTGTTGTGATGTGTTTAATTATGTGATGTCTTACATACAGACTGTCCTGTTGTTGTGATATATGTGTTTCATTATGTGATGTCTTACCTACCGACTGTCCTGTTGTTGTGATGTGTTTCATTATGTGATGTCTAACCTACAGACTGTCCTATTGTTGTGATGTGTTTCATTACATGATGTCTTACCTACAGACTGTCCTATTGTTGTGATATATATGTGTTTCATTATGTGATGTCTAACCTACAGACTGTCCTATTGTTGCGATATGTGTGTTTCATTATGTGATGCCTTACCTACAGACTGTCCTATTGTTGTGATATATATGTGTTTCATTATGTGATGTCTAACCTACAGACTGTCCTATTGTTGCGATATGTGTTTCATTATGTGATGCCTTACCTACAGACTGTCCTATTGTTGTGATATATATGTGTTTCATTATGTGATGTCTAACCTACAGACTGTCCTGTTGTTGTGATATATATGTGTTTCATTATGTGATGTCTAACCTACAGACTGTCCTATTGTTGTGATATGTGTTTCATTATGTGATGCCTTACCTACAGACTGTCCTATTATTGTGATATATATGTGTTTCATTATGTGATGTCTAACCTACAGACTGTCCTATTGTTGCGATGTGTGTTTCATTATGTGATGCCTTACCTACAGACTGTCCTATTGTTGTGATATATATGTGTTTCATTATGTGATGTCTAACCTACAGACTGTCCTATTGTTGTGATATGTGTTTCATTACATGATGTCTAACCTACAGACTGTCCTGTTGTTGTGATATATGTGTTTCATTATGTGATGTCTAACCTACAGACTGTCCTATTGTTGTGATATGTGTTTCATTATGTGATGCCTTACCTACAGACTGTCCTATTATTGTGATATATATGTGTTTCATTATGTGATGTCTAACCTACAGACTGTCCTATTGTTGCGATATGTGTGTTTCATTATGTGATGCCTTACCTACAGACTGTCCTATTGTTGTGATATATATGTGTTTCATTATGTGATGTCTAACCTACAGACTGTCCTATTGTTGCGATATGTGTGTTTCATTACATGATGTCTTACCTACAGACTGTCCTATTGTTGTGATATATATGTGTTTCATTATGTGATGTCTAACCTACAGACTGTCCTATTGTTGCGATATGTGTGTTTCATTATGTGATGCCTTACCTACAGACTGTCCTATTGTTGTGATATATATGTGTTTCATTATGTGATGTCTAACCTACAGACTGTCCTATTGTTGCGATATGTGTGTTTCATTATGTGATGCCTTACCTACAGACTGTCCTGTTGTTGTGATGTGTTTCATTATGTGATGTCTTACCTACCGACTGTCCTGTTGTTGTGATGTGTTTCATTATGTGATGTCTTACCTACCGACTGTCCTGTTGTTGTGATGTGTTTCATTATGTGATGTCTTACCTACAGACTGTCCTATTGTTGTGATATATATGTTTCATTATGTGATGTCTTACCTACCGACTGTCCTGTTGTTGTGATGTGTTTCATTATGTGATGTCTTACCTACAGACTGTCCTATTGTTGTGATATATATGTGTTTCATTATGTGATGCCTTACCTACAGACTGTCCTATTGTTGTGATGTATATGTGTTTCATTATGTGATGTCTTACCTACAGACTGTCCTGTTGTTGTGATGTGTTTCATTACATGATGTCTTACCTACAGACTGTCCTATTGTTGTGATATGTGTTTAATTATGTGATGTCTTACCTACAGACTGTCCTGTTGTTGTGATATATATGTGTTTAATTATGTGATGCCTTACCTACAGACTGTCCTATTGTTGTGATATATATGTGTTTCATTATGTGATGTCTTACCTACAGACTGTCCTATTGTTGTGATATATATGTGTTTCATTATGTGATGTCTTACCTACAGACTGTCCTATTATTGTGATATATATGTGTTTCATTATGTGATGCCTTACCTACAGACTGTCCTGTTGTTGTGATGTGTTTCATTACATGATGTCTAACCTACAGACTGTCCTGTTGTTGTGATATATATGTGTTTAATTATGTGATGTCTTACCTACAGACTGTCCTATTATTGTGATGTATATGTTTAATTATGTGATGTCTTACCTACCGACTGTCCTGTTGTTGTGATATATGTGTTTCATTATGTGATGTCTTACCTACAGACTGTCCTGTTGTTGTGATATATATGTTTAATTATGTGATGTCTTACCTACAGACTGTCCTGATGTTGTGATATATATGTGTTTCATTATGTGATGTCTTACCTACAGACTGTCCTGTTGTTGTGATATATGTGTTTCATTACGTGATGTCTTACCTACAGACTGTCCTGTTGTTGTGATGTGTTTCATTACATGATGTCTAACCTACAGACTGTCCTGTTGTTGTGATATATATGTGTTTAATTATGTGATGTCTTACCTACAGACTGTCCTATTATTGTGATGTATATGTTTAATTATGTGATGTCTTACCTACCGACTGTCCTGTTGTTGTGATATATGTGTTTCATTATGTGATGTCTTACCTACAGACTGTCCTGTTGTTGTGATATATATGTTTAATTATGTGATGTCTTACCTACAGACTGTCCTGATGTTGTGATATATATGTGTTTCATTATGTGATGTCTTACCTACAGACTGTCCTGTTGTTGTGATATATGTGTTTCATTACGTGATGTCTTACCTACAGACTGTCCTGTTGTTGTGATATATATGTGTTTCATTATGTGACGTTACAACAATCTCTGTTGGCCATGATGTATTCACTCTCAATAGACTTGAACCACCTTTTGGGATTGAAAGGTAGTACATCAGAGCACACTGAAAAAAAGAAGATAACAAATATAGCATCACCAAGATCATTTAATTTTCCTTCCAGATTGCACTCTTTTGAAATCTTTCTTTTCTGTTATAGTTCTACAGCCACTGAACACAAAGAAATGGCCTTGTAGAGGCCTTTAGGCTTTACTGTGTAAAGTTTCAAACATGCATGGCTGACGACGTGTTGTAATTTGTCGTCAAAATTCATATCCTCAAATAAGGTCACTGTCTACATTTTGTATTAAGCTTCAAATATGGCCGTCATTTGATCATTTATTATGAAAATCACAAAACAAAGTGACCTGCATATTATGCTGACTATAGCATATGACATTTATGCCAAGTTTGATTGAAATTGGACAATGAATGTTGGGATACAGGTGACAATGGACAAATGGATAACTGCCTGCACAGACAGACGGATGGGACCCAAGATAGATGTCCCCTCTGGGGATTCACCTGTTGGGGACTACAGCGAGTCTAAACAGTAAAAAAATTCAACAATATATAACTTATTAGAAGTCTACAACTTGATACGCTTGATCACCATGTTCCATTTCATGGACAAGCATCTTCCTGATTTAGAGATATTGAAATCATTTTTTTTTCTTTATATTGAGCCCTGGATGCAGAGAAATTGCTTTACTGCAGTGATATCTTATCACTGCAGCTGAAAGGAACCACACAAATGTCTACATTTGTACTTCCTATTAGTAAGGAAATAACAGATGACTGGATTACAAAAATAAAATTTCTTTGAACAGGAAATAATTAATTCCTACAGGAAAGGGTGTCACACAAAACCTGTATTAATCCTACAGTTACAATAACTTGGTAGAAGGCATAAATGCAAAATAATGAAAAGAAAGTAAAACTGAAAGTAATAAAATAACAAATAAATAAAACCATGTTTCTTAATTCCTGTTTGTACATGATATCCTAATACATGTATTTCTAATTATAATGTATAATTTCAACTTCTAAACTATAACATTAATCTTCAGAGAAGACAGTTTTCCAATCACCTAAATACTTTACTTCTAAGTGACAATGGTGGCAAGATTTAAAAGAAATTGGTGGCAAAAAAATAAATACAGCGAAGTGTCTGTGACACATGTACATGTATGTCCAAACTGGCTTGATTTTGATATTTATATTCTGAAGGTCACAGTTGAAGTCAAAGGTCAAGCTACATCTCATAATGTGAGCTAGACAATTGTGTCTCTACATGCATGTATTAAAATTCAGTAAATCATGCAGTTCATGACAACTATGGCAGCCATTCAGTAAAAAGTTATATGACCCACAAAGTAATTTGCTTGTGAATATTTTTTTTTACTTCTGTACAATACTACATGTAAATATGAATAAAAAGAAATTGACAAATATAAATACATGTACTATGTGATGTGCAAGAAATGGCTTGATTCTGACAACTGACCCTGAATGTTAAGGTCAAGGTACCATGTGATGTGCAAGAAATGGCTTGATTCTGACAACTGACCCTGAATGTTAAGGTCAAGGTACCATGTGATGTGCAAGAAATGGCTTGGTGCAAGAAATGGCTTGATTCTGACAACTGACCCTGAATGTTAAGGTCAAGGTACCATGTGATGTGCAAGAAATGGCTTGATTCTGACAACTGACCCTGAATGTTAAGGTCAAGGTACCATGTGATGTGCAAGAAATGGCTTGATTCTGACAACTGACCCTGAATGTTAAGGTCAAGGTACCATGTGATGTGCAAGAAATGGCTTGATTCTGACAACTGACCCTGAATGTTAAGGTCACGGTACCATGTGATGTGCAAGAAATGGCTTGATTCTGACAACTGACCCTGAATGTTAAGGTCAAAGTACCATGTGATGTGCAAGAAATGGCTTGATTCTGACAACTGACCCTGAATGTTAAGGTCAAGGTACCATGTGATGTGCAAGAAATGGCTTGATTCTGACAACTGACCCTGAATGTTAAGGTCAAGGGTCAATCTCTATGAGAGACAGCTTGCATCAGATGGTGTAGAAACATGAATAGTCTTTTTGTGTTACAATTTTTTAGTTATGCAGAAAATATTAGATTTTTAAACTAAATATGGTAGTCATTTAAGTCACTGCAGTATAAGTAAGCACATAGGATTCAACATTCACATTACAAATGTGTCCTACCAGGTCCCCATTGATATATGAACAGCTTAATTGACTAGGGCACAACTCGGGCTCAAATATTGCCCTTAAGCCATTCAGAAACATGACAGCAACAAGGGTGGAACCATCAACTTGTCTATTGTAAGCCAAGCCAGTCACTACATGTAATACATTGGAATCATATGAAAACAACTTTGCTGTGATCTTACCTGGTGACATTCTGTGGTTTGGGCAAAGATATCAACTTCAAAATCAATGGATGAGTTGATACACAAATATGCTGTGTTAATCTTGAGTTCAGGAATATGTTTTTGGCTATAACAGTGTTCAACCATCTCATAATCTGTCATGCCACTCTGTCCTGGAGGCAGTCCATCATTGCCCATACTCTGTACTAGTATGCGCTGTGTACCTAGGAGTGAAACTGGAACATCCACTATAGATATCACTGTACAGAAATGACAGGAACAACAGAAACAACTGCATGCAACAATGAATGATAGAAAACAATTGGGTTCTGTCCTCCTGAAAACTAACTACTGACTTACTTCGTGATTAAGACATCAAACCTGGTATTATGTTTATTTTATACATGCGAGCTCAATCATGTTGTTACAACGACAGTGATAATATTTTTTTTTTGCAGTTGTAACAACATGATTCAATTTGAACTCACATTTATATAATTGTAGTATTAGCTTTTGAGCTTTTATCTTCTGTTTTGAACTTTTTATGTTTTGGGGATTTGCATTTTTAGATCTAATTTGCATATCACTGATGAGATTGACATCATGAACATTTTTAATCCAAACACCCCTAAGAATATTCCCACCACATTTCAGACCAATCTGCCCAGTAGTTTTGGGGTTTAAGTTTTTTGACCAAAAATCACATTTTTTTACCTAAAATACACATCTCTGGGGTGTGATAATTTGGACAATTTCCCAACTAGACACCAAAAATAATGTCACCACCAAATAAACACATAGGCAAACGGTCTGGCAATGACAAACATAATTTTTAAGTTTGGTTTGCATATTAGTGCACATTATTTTTTATTCATTATTGAAAATTCCTGTTATTGACCATTTAATACAATTGCCACAGTATTTTGAAATGAAAATACTCGGACACAGTTGTAAATTTGTTTTATATAACCATGGTTACCATGGTATTTATCACCCATATGATACTGCCATGATATGACCCACCTCATATTGAGATGGGCATGTTGATTTGAACTTAGGTAAGAGGTCAAAGATCATTTGGGCAGCATGCAGGTAGTAAATAGACATAAAGCTACTACAAAATCTACTCTGATCCCAATCCATGTCCGTACTTGTGGTTAATTCCTATCTAATTCAAATCAACTGATCTGGATCAAATCCTACTCTAGGTGGTGGTTTTGATCCGGATCAAAGTAATTCAAATCAGTTAGGTCTGGTGTGGACAGGCATATACTTGAGTGGATTAGTTTGATAATAAGCAATTATCTGAATCAAAGCTGGTAGTGTGATACGCTCACGTAATTTGAATCAATCCATTTTTCATTTTTTAGTGCAGACAGAAAGTTGTTTCAATGCACATTGAAGTGATCAGATATGGACAGGGCTATATTGACAAGTTAGTCTCAGAATCAGATCAGAATTAGTCTCAGATTCAGCCACACATTACTAGTCCCAGATTCAGATTGGAATTAGTCTCAGATTCAGCCACATATTACAATGTATTAGTCTCAGATTCAGCCACATATTACTAGTCTCAGATTCAGCCACATATTACTAGTCTCAGATTCAGCCACATATTACTAGTCTCAGATTCAGCCACACATTACTAGTCTCAGATTCAGCCACATATTACTTATACTTATAGTCTCAGATTCAGAACTTCATGATGATACCTAATTTGCAATAGTCAGTCAAATAAGGGATTACATGTACATGTACATACAGGCCTTCTTGCATTTTCATATCTCATGATCGATGTGCAAATTCAAGTTTTGTTATTTCTGCACATTCTCACCACAGACAGGAAAACAATGTTGCTTCACTGACAACTTGGGATAATGTCAAAGTACACAACTGGAAATATATTGTATGTGTATACCATCAAACATACATCAGCTTAACCTATTCTGTAATTTTCCAAATTAACCAGATGTAAATTGAAACTTTATGAACCCTTGGGTTACTTTCTACATATACATGATTCTAACAGAATAATGCCAATAGTATACATTTTTAATAAATATTTTAAAAGTTAGTAAGATGTAACAAAAACTGAGTCATTTGTTTGATAAAACATGTGATAGAAAAAGTAACGTCCTGATATGTACAGTACTTAGTTATTCACTAAACATACGAACAAAGCTGAAATACATGTACATTTCCTAAGTAAATACAATTATAATAATTGAAATGGTCTGACAATTCTCTATGATTATTCAAATGTCAAATCTTTGTTTTTAAACAAGCCATGGATTCTTGAGATATTGATGATAGATACAGATGGATGGATGGACAGAGACAGACTGACATTGAGTGACAAAGAGAGACACAGACAGACAGACAGACAGACAGACAGACAGACAGACAGACAGACAAACAATAGTCTAGATGCCAATGTGGTCTCTAACTAAACTGAGATGTAAATGATACCGTATAGGAACTAGAGTAGATAAACAAAGATAGATGGACAGAGACAGACAGACACACACACACACACACACACACATACATACATACATACAATGATACATACATACATACATACATACATACATACATACATACACGCACGCACGCACGCACGCACGCACACACACACACACACACATACATACATACATACATACATACACTTCATCCTATAAGCTTCTGGAGCTTAAATTGTAAAGCAGAAATTTGACAGCCTATATAGTATAAAGAGGGTGTGACATGGCACTATTTCCTGTAGTAGTAGTCTAAATCATTTAATACGATTTACACCAAAACTCATTTGTGTTTAATGACCACATTGGTGGTTCACAGACCACGTTGGTATCCAGACAACCTGTAGTCTCAATGGTGTTGTTTCTTCGTCAGGTGTCATCGTCATTTGCTAAATCTGAGACTAATAATGCATGTAAGACTGGATACGAGATTGGTCTCATCATAGAAGTAGAACCCCTGTGTTCTACTTCCATGGTCTCATCATGGCAGAGCAGAGGGACTGTGGTCTCAAGATTGAGTTTCCAATCTGATTCTGATACTGTACTGCCACGGTATTAGTTATGCAAATCGTCTTGTCAACAATTAATGCTTAAACTACACATAATACGACATTTTTCAATTGCCACCAC
Source organism: Glandiceps talaboti (assembly GCF_964340395.1). Taxonomy (NCBI): domain Eukaryota; kingdom Metazoa; phylum Hemichordata; class Enteropneusta; family Spengelidae; genus Glandiceps; species Glandiceps talaboti. The sequence continues at coordinate 15,690,231 of NC_135570.1, forward strand.
ATTTGTTTTGTTTTTAGCGTGCAACATCATTGTACACTGTGATATCATCACTGACATCAGACGATCGACGAAGTCTCAGCGCTCTAGCCAAACAATAACAACATTTTTGTAATGAACGCGCTCTGGAACCTTAGCCCTCCTATAAGGTTTGCTTTACTAAAGTCAATCAAAATGCCCATAAACTAATGTAAGAGCAAACAGCAAACGAGAGCGCTTACCGACTTGATATGACACGATCATGAGGAGGAGACTTTCAAGGTAGGTCGCCATTTTGAAATGAAGAAAAGTCATGTGATTGTTTTCCCGTGTTACACTGCGCGTTTCACTTGCCACTCCCCCACCCGTCCCGGGCCAATCCGCTCAGATGCTAGAAGGTCCTACCACGATCCATGGCCTATACTCTCGCAGTACATATATAGTAGTACGCGAGTAACTGCCAGGAAGAGTATCATTAAACACAATGTCCTCATAGGAGTGGTAACTGGGTAACTTATAGTACGCCCCCAAGCTGATTAAAATCCGATGTCGGTCAGTATAAAGGAACAAAGCACAGGTGCAGGCTAGGTACAGGTCAGGTCAGGTCAGGTATAGATTTAAATTTTTTTTATTCACATTCACATTCCGATCCAAAGGGCCATCATTTGTTTTGTTTGCAATATATATATTGGTTTTCATTGCAAATTTCATAAATGCAAATTCGACAATGTAAGAACTCAAATATGTTCACATTCTGTTGAAAACGTCTATCATACATACTCAGAACTGCTCAAACAATTTCTCTCTTGACAACCATTACAGCAATGTTAATGACTGCTCAAACGGTCCATCACATTTAGATGTGTTTAGCGTGTGTAGTAGGCAAAGTAGAAATCGAATTTAAAGCCTATTTGTTAGTAATGTTACATTGCATAGAAAAGAAATGAGTTTAAATGGTAGATGCACACCCAATGATGGAAATCCACAGTTATGAAGCATTGAATGTACCGTACCATCACCTGATCTGATTTTTTGTACTAACTTATTCTACTGATACGTGTCTAATTCACCTGTCAGAATATATCAAAAAGATAAATGATAAAGGGAACCTCACCAGTATGGTTATGTTAGATCTCCAAAAGGCCTTCGATACGGCACATCATGATATATTATATGTATTAACTAAACTTAAATATTTATCTAAATGAAATATTAGTACAGTGATTCAAATCGTATCTAACTTGTAGGTCACAAGTCGTTGATGTTGATGGTGTTCAATCTGGATCGAAAATAACCTGGTATGACAACAAACTGAAAATCTACACCAAAATATAATGATGGATTCACATCTTTGGATCTGAATGTGAATCCCCAAAAATATTAAGTCGATACCTTGCCTGGCCTGACCTGAAACCTGCATATTGTACCGATCGGGACTGCAGTCAGAATTTACGACAGGGTTGCCTTGGAAAAAATTGGGGGCCATTAACAAATTGAGTGTTCGTGGGGGGGGGGGGGGGGGTTTGAAAATTCTGATGGTCATGCTCATGATTTGAGCCAAATTAAACTTCAGGAGCGGTCCTTTACCAAGTAAATTAAAAATTTCAATTATTTCTAAAACCTGAGTTGGGTAATCTAGTAGGACCGTATTGTGTACTACGTACATTATCTTCATACTACTCCATCTAGTAACAGACATTAATTTTGTCTGTGGTCTAGTCAATCCCGTTATGCAAGGCGTTAATTGTGGTTCAACTCCACATCGGGCGAAGCGCAAACAGCACAATTGTCAGTAGTAATCCATCACAAATATTGACAGGCTGTAATCAATCATTGCTCATTAATATTCATTTGGTACAACTGTTTCAGTTTTGACTATGATACGCAAATGTTCAACCAGGACTCCACCTTCAGTCTGCTTAATGTTGTTAAATAGTATAAGATCTACCCTCATTTTCTAACCTATACTTTCATCATAAAAAATGAGGGTAGGTATATACTATAAAAAAATATACATGAAATGTATGTACTGAAAATATACACAATAAAATTTGGGGGTCCCTGAATTAGTTAAAAAGTTAGGATAGCTCAAAGTCGACACACTTTTGGAAACTTCACATGATTTTTAGTTTCAAATATGTTTGGCAGACATAGCCAGTAGTTAATAATCCTACACAACCTATTTTTTTCATATGATGTCAAAGGGTGTTTCATTAATGCATTTTATGAAATTTTGATATCATACCTTATTTCCCCGAGCAGTTTATACGTGTTTTTCTTTCTCATTTTAATCCTACATTGATTTATTTCTAGGTAATGTAATCAGTGGTAAACAGTGTACTACCATTTGTCGGATCAGAGGATGTTTACACTCACGGCATAATGCGTTAATTTACCTAAATAGTGAGTTTGTTCACAGTGGTTTGTTCTAGCAAGCTACTAATTAATGCAAAGCTGATAAACTCAGATAAGACATTGTTATCAGGTAGGAAATAGAAAAAAAAACAGTGAGAGGAAACAGTATTTAAAACTGTATTTGAAATATACAGAAAATAATATTATAAATCCGGAAAATCGCAAGTACAAAATTGATTATTTGTCCTTTACCCTGTGCTTAAACTTAAATCACGTGGGGACTCGACAACGTCATCGTGTTAATATGAACACAGAACACACAGCACAGAATTCTGTGCGAGAGTAATAGGATAACGATTGACCAGACAGCACAGAATACGGTCCTTCAGGAATTTGACTAGAATTCGGTGACAGCAGCATGCCGAATTAATGCATTGTGTATGTACATTCCTTCTCTCTCTCTCTCTCTCTCTCTCTCTCTCTCTCTCTCTCTCTCTCTCTCTCTCTCTCTCTCTCTCTCTCTCTCTCTCTCTCTCTCTCTCTCTCTCTCTCTCTCTGGAGACTTTTTTGAACATTCAAACCTCAGGAGCAGTCTTTTACCTTGTACTTTGTCAAATTGCTCATTTCATTTCTCTACTGTATATTTAACCATGTGACCATCAATAGCCAAGCGAATGTGTGTCTGCCCAAATAACTCTGCATAAGCTAAAGTGTATAGCCGCACAGTGACATAACAATGTATAGAAAGTAAAATTGGGGTATTGAAGACAATTTTCAAATGCTCGATATCAAATGTATATGGTTTGAAATTTGAAGCGACTAAATGGCCTCCTACAGAATGTATGCCTACTTTTATTTGAGTGATTTTTACCCATTTTAGCAATCTCTAGATTTTTAGGAAATATAGTGACCCCCACTTTTTTTTGACATTTGAATTCATTAGTATAATATATTATATACACCCACAACAATGGCCATATAGGTGACGGGACTGGATTTTTATTCTATAAAACAATGGCTCCCAACTTGAAAAATCAATTTGATATAACACAACATAGATCAAGTCTGTATTTGTAATTCAATACATTGCAAAATGCTACAAAAAATATTGTGTGTAAGAAGTTTGTTATTATATAGCAAAGATTAATAAATGTGTAAACTAATGGTATTGTATAATAACAAACATTTTACACATCTGTCAATATTTTGCTATGTATTTTATTTTGTTGTTCACTCATTTTTTATAGTTTCTAGAAATAAAGCATTATTTTTTGTTTCACATTGATTGTTGAGGTAGGAAGCCATGATAAAATTATTCCATAAATTAAAAATCCAAAATAAATTCCTAATCTTCATCAACATGGCCATCCTTGAATAGAATATTACCTCACAGTGTGCACTTATGCATGTATGTATGCATGATTGTATGCATGTATGTATGTATGTATGTATGTATGTATGTATGTATGTAGTATGTAGAAAAAAGAAATGCACAAGGAACTAATAAACCAGTCCGTATATATAGCTGTTAAATCCGACGCTTCGAATAAATATAGGAAAAATTGGTGAGACACAGAAATGCCAGGTCAAAACCCGAACATTTCTAAATATAATGGAACAAAACCGCGCGTGATATATAAAGGTGCACGTCCAACTCGGCCCATTTCTAACTCGGCTCACCAACTCGGCCCACCGTCTGCCAACTCGGCCCACTCTCTGTCAACTCGGCCCACTCTCTGCCAACTTCACTATAGATATTTAGTCCGCTATTCGTCAATTCGTAAATAGTCAAGATGTACAACTCGCGACGTGATTGTAACTTCAAAACTGAAACACTTTGAAATAAATGATTGTGTTTATTACTAACGTATCGCCCACTTCGACACAACATGCACTCTAAAATGCGTTGATCTTTTTTTTATTAATCGTTGGGAAGACGACTGTTGAAATTAAAGTATTTCGTGAAACTTGGCCTGTCCATGGAAGTACAAGGCGCTTTTACTTCCATGGTTTGTTGGAACTATTAAAAGTTAGCAACGATCGGCGACACGCGTAGGCTGTTATAGCAGACCCCCGTATCGAGTAGCTACATGTTGAATGAGAAACGATCAAGCGTAGTGTGTCAAATTATTTTGGAATTATGTTGTTTCGGTTTGTTTGATGGAGACATTTCAATATGCTTTTATCTCGTAGAAAATAAATAAAGGTTTATAACTATTCATATAACATTGGTGGTAAAGTTAATTTATTGTTTTTTCTTTAAAGTGTCAAGTTGTTGAATAACTTTGACCATTTGCAAATGGTGTCAAAAGGCAAACGAACTGTCCGGTGTGCCGACTAATCTACGGATGATTGACAGGCTTCGGTCGAGTCATCTGTATGCATGAGGACAAACTGTAAGACTAAGTAAAGGCAATTATTCTGGAGGGAGAATGGTAAGCCTGAGATAGGAATGCACTAGTACTGCAAATCTTCAACTTTAACCTTCGATCACGGTCACTGTTGAGTGACCTTGCTTCCATGTGTGGCATATACGACAGACACACCCCTTCAGTAAATTCATGTGATCTACATTGTATATGTACTAGTATGTCAATCCATAGTGTCTTTACAAGTAGTAGTATACCGATGTCAGTGCTTGGAGCAAAGGATTTTTTCTCTGATTATATGAATATTACTAGTATTTGATATTATCGTCATCGACTCAAGACCTTGGCTTTAAATGACACAAACTTTTTCGTCATGACGTGCGTGGGCCGAGTTGGCATGTGAATGGGCCGAGTTGGCAATGGGCCGAGTTGGTCCTACCCTGCATACGATGGTGGCGATTCACCAACAGAATACGGAGGCACTATGGGCAAAATAGGACATCACAATAGCGATATGTGAATATTGAAAAAAATGCATCAATGACGTAATTGTGATAATTATATCAAATGTAAATACTTCATAACATTACTAACAACCCAACCCGATCATCACTTAGTGTGCATGTACTGGTTTCCACACCGTCACCGCAAGGATTACAATATCGAATTGGAACTACATGTACATTGTATGTGTATATGGGTACAACAATATTGACCAACAAATTCACATCCCTGAAAACTTACACAATCCGTGCAAACAAAAATATTAATATTAATGTATGATACATAGTTCAACGTTGAATCTAAGGGACCAGTCAGTTTCTTCGGCCTAGGGGGGACCGGTGGATTTGGAGGGGGGTCACAATCTTCTTCTTCAAAACTAGTGGGCATATTTAGCTGAAATTTGGTAGGAGGTACTTGGAGATACCCAGTTCTGATTATGTTCAAGACAATTTGACCAAGTCATAAATATGCAAGTTAGGTCAAAATTTGTGTTTTTTTGTTAAACCAATCTTCTTCTCAAGAACTACTGGGTCTATGAAGCTGAAACTTAGTATGGAGGTGTCTTATAATACTAGGATGTAGTTTTGTTCATAAGAATACGACCGGGTCATAAATATGCAAATAAGTACAAATTTGATTATTTTTGGGGGGGTAAAAATGCTTTTAAAATGCACAGTTCTAAGTTTGTTCAAGACTTAGTTCAATGAAGTATTTTGAGCTGTCAAAATATTGCTTGTAGTTGTAACTTTTATGATTTCTTAATCTGCCATTCAGCTCTTAATGATGTACCAAAGGAAGTAGCAAACATCTGTGCATAAACTTAGCTTGGATTAAGAGTTTTGCAGGGATTTTGATCCAGACATTGTGCAGTTGTAATATGTAGTCAACTGTGCTACATTTCCTGCACTCAGGACTTGCATTTAAATATTCAATCTCATAGTTAACCTGAATGGGGCTGTTTCAGCACTAGAAATAACAGCAGAGCTCTATTAACCAACAGGTCACTTGTTTATCCATGCTTAGATTTTAATGTTCATGTGCTACAAAAAAAAACTAAGCACAATATAATAAATGTAATAAAAGATATTAGAATGGCGTTATTGCTTAGTGTAGCAGATCGTCTTGCAGACTCTTTATTAAAACACAGCAGGGTGTCAGATAGACAAGCCTCATAGGCCATCCACTTTACAGTGCAGATGGTGATTACCCATTTGTCTCGCCCCATCTGTGTGGCATTGAGTCAATTTGAGTGAGTACCGATGAAATTTACTAAACTGAATAATTCAGTGCAAATCATGACTCTTAGATGTGTAACATGCAGCTTAATTGGGTTCCTTCAATATATTGTTCATTTATTTATAGGTAATTATCATCGGGACTGTGGGGTTTGTCTATCTGATATTCTGCAGTAATTGATACAGTCCTCAAGATGATCTGCTACTCTAAGGGATACTGCATGTCATCTAATCTCTTCGCCAAATAGAGACATTCCCAGCTGGTTTTCTTATGTATGTTGCAAACTCTGTATGTAAAGATTTAATGCGTTAGCAATAATTTTGGCCAGAGTGTAGTCTTTACAACAGCCAAAAATAGTATTGTGCGTTGCTGCAACAAGCCACTAAATGTTTCGATATGGATCACATTTGATAGACCTTGTTCTGTGGTCTTGAGAATTGTGAGTTTCTGTGACTTCATTATTGAAGCTAACATTGCCGTTGAAAAAAATATTTTTCTGTTGAAAGAAGATACTTACCTTTTATACATTAGGACTATTTCTCCATTTCCCCTGTTGACCCGGAGATCAAAAGATTTGACACCTTGACCTCCCCTATTCGCCCACATGGTATCGTCCTACGCGCATGCGTACTATATCCCCAGTTTATTTCTCTGGGTTGCAGTGAAAGCAGTGCATAGAGGGCGCACTACCGTTTGAACTGCAACAAGCACATGTTTTATCGCTCTGAAGAAAACTCACAAATTCAGTGCTTTTCCAGATCGCCGCATTTTCTCCCCTGTTCGCCCCATTTGACCAAGTTTTACCGTCAGATTTCGGAGTTTTTGAGTTATCAGGAAGTAGTTAAGTCAGCATTTATTGTTTCCCTTGTTCTTTTAACCGTTAACCCTTTTGAGTTACGGTATTGTGTTGTATGCTACTTGTACTAAGGTCACTCTTAGCTGGTAGTGTATTTTCCTAACTTCTAGTTGTTTACATGTGTTTTCCATATAGGATCGCTCGCATAGTGTGTGTTGGACTGCATCTAAGCTAGTTTTTTCGTGGTTCCAACCTCATACCTGTTGTCTTGACTGTGTCATGGTTGCGTAGTAGCGACTACTGCCTTTAGTATTGCCACAAGTAGTGTCGCAAGTTTGTTATAGGCGTTTTCATTTTCATCGAGCAGTCACCGTAAGTCGGGGCATTGCCTGGTGTTCTCAGTGTTACTGTAAGAGTATCTTTGATTAAATCTAAGTCAAGTTTTTAATACAGGCCAAACCTTTTTACGGTTTAATTCTCGTTCAGGTTCAGAGTGGGTTGTTCGCGCCCATTGTGCTTACCAACGCTACCTTTTTGGGCGGGCAGTTTTTGCAACATTGTATATTCTTCCTTTTAGGCGGGAAGTGTTGCGGTTGTAGCGAAATCAAAAGAAAGGGGTATACTTCTTGAAAAAATCCGTAATGAGGGAAATTTCAACCACAATAAGAAAGTTTGGAAAACAGGGCAGTGCTAGGGAATTGCAGGAGATCCCCCATATTGGCCCTAGATCAGCGGAGGCCATCATCCAGCTAAGGGAGGTATATGGGAATATTACAATAGACCATTTAAAGGAGATCCCCTTTTTAAGGCTAACCCCTGATTTTTACGCCATGGTGGATTTCACCCCATATCACCTAATAGATAGGTCCCCTGGCCCTAGCGCGAGAAAGACAACAACTAAACATTCGGTTAGTGTTACTCGCACACCATCAAGCCCCGTTGGGAAGATGACTCCAAAAACACATGAGTTAATAACCAACGTAGATAAACTCCTAAAAGAACGGGAATGTAAGCGCTTGATGGAACGCAGACAGCAGCCATTGTTGATAAAACCGTCTATGCCTGGTGACTCTTGGCATCAAGAGATAGTGAGACCAAAAGTGAACATCTCTGCCGGTGGCGCGCTACGAACAAAAACACACACAAAATATGACCCGTGTTTGTCTCTTCCTTTGCTGACACCACACACACTGAAACACAGCGCGCCGGTCGGCAGGACTACTTTTAGCCCACCATTGACGACCACTCAGCCGACACTACCGCGTACCACCTACCTTCAAGGACCACCAATCACGCCGCCGAAGACTGAACCATCAACACCACCAAGGGTAACATGGTCGTACAATATGCCTCAGGGACACTCCACTCAGATGGAGTCCCTCGTTGACATAGGTGCCTCCATGCTCCCAGAGGAAAGGATGAAGATGGCGCGTACCGCAGCGTGGGCGCGAGACAACCATTCGCAATATGATCGCCAGTTGGACAAACCGCCCAGGGACCGGCTCGCCTTGACGAGACCGCCCTCGGGTGCTGATCCTTCTGGATATCATCGCGTAAGGAGTGCATCGGTGATATCAAATCAGCTGTCAGACCTAGGGGAAGAACGGTTGTATAAGACATCTAGGGATAGGCCCACTTATGTGAGAGACAATACGACCAAATATATACCCAAGATATAGTACCCCCATAGCTTTGGACACTACCATATTGCATGACAGGGACTCGTCCAATCAAACAACACCAACCCCCTTGGTGTCATGGCCAGAACCAAGGCCCAGTGACCAATCACTACACTCAGGACGACCCCTTGTCGCAGTTGGGTACACACCACAACCAACTAGGGCTGCCTATGGCACTTATGATACCATACCAGGGGAAGCGGCTATACCACGAGATAGCTTTAGCAGTCCCCCATCAGTGCACAGAGGGTACCATATCGGCAACCAACCTTATGAGTTGGAGGTCCGCCCCTCTATACAAGCACAAGGGTACCACCCGGACCCATCCACTCGTTACCCCGACCAGTGGCAGTACCAAAGGGTAGACCAGCCACCATATCAGCCTAGGCCAACCCAACCAAGGGACACCCATATGGCCCAGAATTGGGACTGGTACCACCGTGCCCCAACAAGACTAAGGTCACAGTTGGGAGGAGGTACAGAGAATCCAAACTATGAGGGTGAACATGCTAGCGTACTGAGGGATACCATCCCGAATGTCCCGCCGTACACCATCTCCACACTCCGTACTAGGGAGCGGGTACCAGGTCAACCACCAGACAACTATCGGGAAGTAGGAGGTACCTCCCCCAAACCACACCAGTACGGGTCTCGGGTGCAGGAGGAGGCTATTACAGTAGCAATTGGTACTCAAACCCTCCTCCCCAAACACACTACCACCCCCAGACAGCACCACCACATTTGGAAGTGTCATATTACCCACACCCACCCAGTGGGCAAGGCGAACTTCCATCAGGGCACTACCCCTCTTACAGACCCCCCACCTCTGGGGAACGACCCCCTCCCCCACCTGTGCCCCCAAAACAGAACTTCAATCCTGGGCACCGACGTATGGGCTGGTCCCATACACCGGACCACCATAGACAGGATGAGGGACATAGACAATCGCAGGGCAACTGGATGCCAAAAACCCTGTACTATAATGGGGAGGGCAAGTGAAAGCCTTACTTTTTTGAGGTTTACACGCTATGCCGACACAAAGGGATGGTCTTCAAATAAGAGAAAAGACCAACTCTGTTGGTGCCTTGATAAAAAGGCAGGGGAGTACTATGCCCTACTGGTGGAAAGAAATAGTAACATGCTGTACTCTGAACTTGTACGAAGAATGGCACAGAGGTTTGGACATGACGAGCTGCCCGAAACAGCCCAAATCGAGTTCAGCCAAGCTAGGCAACAACCCGATGAATCTTTAGAGCTGTGGGCAGATCGCATCCTAACACTTGCTACCGAGGCCTACGGTGCCATTTCTGAACAATACCTGCACGACCAGGCAATACTTCGTTTTTGCCAGGGTTGCATCCACAAGGATGCCGGGCACTCGGTAGCGACTCAAAAACCTGCAAGTCTTGAGGAAGCCTTAGCCAAAATTAAATGGCACAAGTTCAACACCCAGGCTATCTATGACAGAAATCCGAAACAAGTTCAGTATACCAGCATGGACACAGACTACGAGGACACAGTCCATGTACAAGCCACCTCTACTCTACCAAACCACGTACCCCTGGCCCGAACAGCCCATGACAGACCAGACAGCAGTCTGGCCAGTGCTAACCGCTCAAATATTAATATATGATTAATTTAGAAATTTCTTTCTACCTAGATATTGTAACATAACAATCGAAAATAATGTATAATGTCTCAATTCGGCGATTTCTGGAGTCTTTGTCCTCCCGGTTTTGATAGTTCCAAAACGTGCAAGTTTTGATACTTAAATGATGACGTCATCACCAAATTTTGCATACAGAAAAACTTTTCACTAGCATTCAAAAGAATATTATGTAGTGAAGACTGGTGTTAATTTCATAGCGTTTTGGAGATGCTATCTTACCTTTTAACCATATTATTGTTTTTATACACAATCACAGACCGTAATGTACCAGAGTGGCCCGATGGCAGCGGGGATCTACGAATGTAGATACCCCGCAAGGGGGCATAGAGATATGTCCCTTGCCAGAAGGTCCCTCCAAAGGGATTCTGACGGTCTGCGTTCGACCCAAAGACCCCGAAGAGACGGTCCAACGGCAGTGGGCACCTATGCACATAGATTGCCCACAAGGGGAGGAGCATACCAACTCCCCGCCGAAGGACCTCTCAAGTGGGACTCGGAGGGTTACCTTTGAGGATGAACGGATGGAGCACTCTGGGCTGGGCACCTCGGAGCCTGCAACCCCAGAGGCTCCAACCTGGTTTGAACCTCCACGGGTGGTAAGGTTTGTCGAATCGGCTCACCAAGCCACACTTGAGGATTTTAAATCCAGGCCCTCTGCTGGCGTAACCTACCCAGGTGGTTTGCCAGCAGAGGTACGCCCAACCCCTCTTAAGAAGAGGCGCAACCGTGGGCGGAAACGTAGCAAGTGCCGAGCCCCTGCAGCAACCCAGACCCGGGCTGCCCCTTCCCAGGAGACTGCCAAAGGGCGGTCGAAAGGAAAAAGGACAAGTCGGGGGAGTGGAGGCTGTGGGGGCAGGTGCTGGGTCCACCTTCATCCCTGCGGGAGCGGAGGCGTCCACCTCAAAAGGGAGGAAGCTGAAGCGCCCAAGCAAGGGGCAACAGGCGGCACCAGCACCTTATGTTCTCACTGCTAAGGTCCAACCTTCCGAGGGGAAGACCAGGGTGCGACCTACACCTCAGGGGAGTGGACTGGGACAGACATACAGACCCAAAGGAAGGTCATGTTGGTCCCCCCCCCCCCCCCCCCCCCCCCCCGAGGAGGAAACACCCCGTTTCTACCCGGGGATCCCTTCGGTGCCATTGGTCTGGAGGACCCCGGCGTCGCTTCTTCTGGCCACATCAAATCGTTGCCGGTTCGGCATGTGCGGTGCACGCTACCGGAGTGTCGTAAGGAGACCAAAACGCTTAAAGAGCATGTGTTTAGGCAGCATCTCCCTACGGCACTCTGGGGTCACAAAGCTGACTTTGACGCCCGGGGCGCTCTCCAAGCTATTGGAGTGCTCCACGGGTGGATTGTCGGTGGTGATCCAGTGAGCCCCGCCCATGACTTACTGGACTACTTTTTGAAAGTTGGCCAGGCCTTCCTTCCAGTATCTGCGGAGGTAGGTGACTGGTACCCGGCACTGATGGGGCGGCTGTGTGAAGAGGCTGGATGGATGCCACCATTGGCATTCACTCTGCAGCCTCCTTCATCCCCAGCCGTCCTCATTCATTGGCGGCTCTTGTTGATCCTGTTGGGACTCATATCCCCCGTGCAGAGGACAGAGTTCTTACGGATGTTTGGCAGCTCCGGTTGTCAGACATCTGTGGGAGCCCCTGCTACGGAGGTGCGACCCACACAGGCCACCAATCCTCCCAGATCTTCTTGTGCCACCTTAGTGGAGCTGTGGGTACACTGAGTGGGCCTAGTCACTCAGGCAGGTCACTGATGACAGCCGCCCATACGCTAGCCCGGAAGGTCATAGCTGAGGAATCCCGGGGAGCTTAATTTTGACGTCCATTTCCATCTGGACAGAGTGGTATCTTATGCCGCTTTCTGGAAAAAGCTTGGATTCTATCCAGCAAACTCGGAAGCAGTTGTCTCTGACCCCCTTGCACCGAAATCCTCCTCGGGGATTAGAGTACTTGGGGGAATAGAGGTTTACTGTGATCCCGCATCGTACCCCACCAATCTCTCCAGACCCCCGAACTGGAAGATTGCGATAGGGGTACACCCAAAACATGCGGGCAAGGTCTCCCCTAAACTTCTCAGTAGATTTAGGGACTTGGTTCAGTCCCCCAAGGTATCAGCCTTAGGAGAGGTCGGGGTGGATCACACGGTTCCTCCCAACCTTTGGCCGGATCAAGAGAGCCTCCTCCGTCTGACCTTAGCGGAAAGTGTGCCCATGTGTCCCCTCGTCTTGCACATCAGGGGGACCAAGTCGGATCACCTGGCCACTGATGTGAGCTACAGTGTCCTCCACATAGTGAAGGAATACTGTGCCCCACATCAGCTAATACAGCTTCATAGCTTTGCGAGTGATCCTGCTGTGGTCCGTCGATGGTTGGACGAGTTCCAGCACTGTTACTTCAGCTTCAATGCTGGAGTCAATGCATTTGTCCCGGTCCAAGTCAAGGCCCTAAGAGAAGTGCCGGAAGACCGCCTCCTGTTGGAGACGGACTCCCCGTACTTTTGCGTCCCAGGAGGGCAACGGCCTAACACCCCTGCCTACATCGGTGATGTAGCTGGGCTTGTTGCCAAGCTCCGTGGCGTCAGCACCACCCAGTTGCTTGACATCACGGCAGCGAACTCCAGACGCCTCTTTGGCTTTGACTAGGAGATAGAATACGGCTCCGTCACGGCACAATCAATAGAGATGTATATGCACCAGACCAGTCTCCCCGTAAGTACACACATGCACAACAATAGCATAGTTTGTCCTGACCACAAATCACAAACAGGTATGTCCCCCTACCTGGTAGTATCCAACAGTATAGTTTTGCCCATTTTGGCATCCCCTGTAGGACCAACCTGACACTTATAGAGAGAGCAGAAATTTCTCTATCCCCAAACTGCTCTCTATGTGGGAGACATGGTTTGGCAAAATATACATCAGTGAACTCTTCCCGCCCCCTTTCCCAGTTTCGAAACTCAGATGGGGTAACCTACCTCGGTGGTTTCCCATCATAAAAATACCCCGCCATTTCCCTTCCTGTCAGAGTTCACTATAATCATAAAATAATGAACCCGCCCCTCGTCCCCATTTGGCTGATTGGAGGGCGTAACCTACCTCGGTGGTTTGCCCTCATTAAAACTCCCGCCCTGTCCGGCCTCCCTGACCATGAGGGAGACCATAATAAGGCCCAGAAAAAATTAGCATAATAATTAACTACAATTAGCCTCATTTAGATCCACATACTTATTTCTCCCCCACCAAACATGGAAGTATAAACAATTTGTTCCCTTCAGTCCTTGGTTTAGTCTTAGTTCCAGCAAAAAGGGGGCCACACTCCACTAGTCACTAGTTCTATAAAACTGGGGGGTGTGTAGTGTCAGGTGACTGACATGTGACCAACGCCCCCAACGACCACCAAGGACTGAATGGAATATTCCAATATACTACGAAATGAACAGAACTCATCTGGACGAACTGGCGAACGCATCTTGCTCTGCATCTTGGAAGACTGAGATACCCTCAAGCGAGATATCTACCAATTCGACCCAGATACACCGAAAAACTACAAGTATACTTACCCAGGACATAAACAAAGAAGGTAAGAATACTTTAATATTGCGATGCACATCGGAAGTTTTAAACGGTCGAACTCGCGAGGGTTTCCATGTTACGACATACATGTGTTATTTCTTTCCGTCGGCATAGTGATCGTGTAATCAAACAATACGTTTTTGTTTGCTTGTTTTTTTCCAAATTATCATCATCGTAATGCCCGAATCATTTTTCACTGGATATAACCAAAATGCAAGTCAGTTCAGGAAGAAGGCTAGTCTGGAATCCCGACGTTACTATATTTCGATTTGAATGATCTCCATATACATGTACCTACATTCAACAAAAATTGCCATTGAAATTCCATAGACTTCTATAGAACTTTATGGAACCATCAAAATTCCATTGAATTTCTATAGAATTCAATAGATTTTTTTCTATTGAAGTTTAAGGGGAAAAAAATCTATAGAATTTCTATAGACTTTTAAAGAATTTCTATAGACTTCTATAGAAATCTATAGACTTCTATAGAATCTTTTTCTTTTTTAAGAATTCTTAGCTGTAGATGAGATTTTGTTCAAATAAAATTGTCAAAATATGCAAATGTAAAAAATTATCAAAAATTAAAATACTCAAGAACCACAGGTCAATTTGCTTTGGAAATGAATATGCATGTTTCAAAGGTGGATCTCGTATATCTTTTACTTCTCAGGTATTGTCTTTGACTCCGAATTTATGCATAGAAAAAAACTAAAGATGGCTTGATACATGCAGGCCAAGCAGGGTGATGTCACAAACATCTTCCCCAGCTGTACACAAGAGAGTAACATGCATTGTTTATTCTTACTTACAGTACAATTTGAACATCACTCCAGTACATGTAGTGGTAGTGGTACTGGGAAGGAACGGAAAAAAGAATATATGGGTAATGGTACTGGAAGTGAGGAGAAGATGGAATGTATTGGTGATGGTGCTAGAAATGAAGAGGAGGAAGAATGTTGTGGGAGTGGTATGGGGGATGAGGAGAGGAAACCAGAATTAGCTAGGAAAAGTCGAAGGGAAAGAAGACAGCCATGGACGCCAGCAGAAATTAACACGCTTAAACTATTCTTCAAGGATTTGATCAAAATCAGACAAACACCAGGCCTCAGGGAGTGTAAAGAATGCTTACAAAAATATCCAAAGTTACTAGGAAGGAGAGACTGGAAAATGATCAAATGGAAAGTTTGTTATCTTATAAAGATGGAAGAAAAGAAGCAAAGAGTTAAATAAAAATAGAACTCTTTCAAAGTTGCCTGAAAGGTATAGAGTTGACATTTCAGAGGACTCTGTTTTAGAGTCCTCTCACTCATAGCCCTGTGAGAAACTCGGTGGCATAGGCCGCATCCACATTTATTTTTGCCCCATACTTTGTCATGAAAAGGAAGTTGTGCGTGTGTTACTACTTACTGAAACATGACTAATCAGTACTGGTTCTTGGTGAAACTCTTATGCTCTCTGCCCCCTTCTAACATCTAAAATGATGAAAAGTGTATTAACATTATGTATATTAATTAACTTTTCGCCATTTCATTCGATACAAGCAGTAAGGCAGCGAAAGATTTTCACCAAAGACTAGTAGATGCCGTACTTTTTTCTACAGAATTCAAGGCTTCATCAAGCAAATTTTGACATCCCTGAAGAAGGTTTTGGGGGAGCTATTTTGGTAGTGGGTCAAAATAGAACAAGAAGGT
Source organism: Glandiceps talaboti (assembly GCF_964340395.1). Taxonomy (NCBI): domain Eukaryota; kingdom Metazoa; phylum Hemichordata; class Enteropneusta; family Spengelidae; genus Glandiceps; species Glandiceps talaboti. The sequence goes on from NC_135570.1 coordinate 15,706,096, forward strand.
AGATTTATTCTGTCAATAACATTTACTATGCAAATAAGCACAGGCATTCAAATAAATCTGTATGTTTTCTAAAAAAACAATAAACATTAAATAAGATGAATATGGAACTGTTATGTATGTATCCATCTCATTATGACTTAGAGCACTAGATCGACTTGAAAACAAAAGGTCAAATAATGATTCGAAGCTGGATGAAAGACCATCAGGAGTGAATGCATCAGCAAGTAGGAGTAAATTAAAATACCTTGGAGGCAGATACATCGATAAAGCAAAGTATTCTGTGACAAAGCAACTTCGGTGAGGTATGTTCCACGATCAGGTGAAATATGAGGTCTGTAAAAGTACTCTAAGTATGTTGGATGTATTGGAGGCATCCGAAAATGAGACAGTGTGACAACAGACACATAAGAACTTGGCCTCTCATACATATATCAAATCCTAAATTTGATTTTTTTTTCCTGTCAAGTTGAACAACGTCGAAGCGGGCTAGAAATTATCGAAGCTTCTCAGATATTTAGGGGCAGTATCATTGAAAAAGTTGAAAAATGCTTTAAAATGCCGCAGATTTGCAGAATACATGGAAGCATTTGTTTGACGAGGAAGAGAATGGAGAAATAGTGTGACGACGTTATCTGTCGATATTTCAGGATTGCAAATAACCAGTACAGAAAATCACTGCTGGAACAACTTGGTAATTCTCATGGTGCACAGAATAGAAATTCAAAAAAGAAAACAAGTTAACACTGTAGCAGAAAACGCAACAGGCAACATCACCAAACACCAAAAAATTGGAAATGGGTGGATAGGGGAGGTGACGGAAAAGGATGGGGAAAGGAAAAGCAATGAAGGAAAATGGACAAATAGTTCTGTGCGAGTGCTGCATGTTTCGGGATGTGCGAGTCGTGAAGCTTGGATACAATGCAATGATTGCAATGGGTGGTTGCATATGGAATGTATAGGTTTATCGTTGTCAGAGTATGCAGAAAATGAACTAAATAGTGTCCTCACCTACAAATGTACGAGTTGTTGTGAGCCTTCATAAGTTACGTTTTGAAATCATGACCCCATGGAAAGGGCACATGTTGCAAGCGAAGATAATTGGCATTTCAAATAAGTGATCACACATTAGCCTAAACTAATTTGTATTGTATCCTACATGTAGATATTTTCACCAATATTTATTTTTATTGTACCAAAGTGTTTTATCTCATGAGAATTTTTACAGCTGCATCATTTTTCACATTTCTCTGGTACCACTAAATCAGTCAACATTTCTCTGTAGCAAAATAAAGTTGTTTTACAGCATACAATTACTCAATGTAATACATAGGTCACATTGTATGGTAGTTTAATTTTTGGCCGAGATAAAAAAAGGTAAAAAAAAGTGCTTGTTATTGTTGTGATATTTTTTTTATTTATTTGAAAAAAAACATTCTTCACAGTAATTTTCTTTTCCACAAATATTGTCTTGTTTTTAGCTGACAAAGAGAAGGTCCTAAAGCCACGGAGCACGGATGATGGCAAAAAAAGGTAGGCATTAATATTTCAGCTTTAAAGCATAGTGTCTTTTTCTGCACTTGATCTAGTTTCTCATTGTGATAACGTCTATGGTGCAGTCAAGATCACGAAATTATTCCCATGAGAATATATTATAAGCCACTCAGTGTCTGGTAAAATCCCCAATAAGGCAACAAGTGCAAAACAGGCATTTGACTGTCGCCTTTATTAAATAATGGTTACTGTATTAAAAGGCAAATTTCTAGCAATGTCTTCTAAGTCAATAACCGAGAAAGTCCAATCTGTTCAGAAATATGTGAAGAAACATTAAAGGCACAATCTCTGCATTGTTAGATCTTTTTTAAGGTTGTTGTACAGGCTATTTGTCAACCCCATGCTTTACTTATAGTAAAAATGTCATAATTTTGTTAAAAATAAAGATATTGACTCCATATTTTCAGTTTGTTTTTTATATATTCAACATATCAGCAAAAACATTAAAATTTTGTTTGTTTATGTTATGATGAAATTCGATACGTGTGTATATTAATGTCATATTTTTCAATTTTTACAAGGCAATTGTTATTTTCGGGGTTTTTTTCACCACTCACAGTCATCAAAAATAAAAATTGGTATTGTTCAACTTTGCTAGAGGGTCAAAATACAATGTAGATCAAGCTGAAATTTGTTGAAAGTGAATAGAATAGAAAAAAGAAAAAAACCATGTGCATGACTTAAAACTCACAAACTGTCAGGTCCATTGTTTTGATAATTGGTGGGGGATATGTTCCCTTTGGAGTCTGGTTGGGAAGTTGTGCAAATCAAAATGATTGTGTCAGAGGTGTGCATTTTTAGGTAAAAAAAAATACATTTTTGTTAGAGAATTGAAGTCTAAGTCAAAGAGTAAGTTATAGTTTCATCGATGGAAACATTAAATCTTTTATGGTGTAAATCTAGGTCTGAGTGGTACACAGGGTTTCAAATTTCACACCATTCCTGGATATCCGTTTGACAATGAAATTCCTGAAAATTGTTGAAAACTCATGGAAATTAAAGTTTGGTGCCATTTCAGCCTGTTTTATATTCTATTTGTTATAACAAATACTTCATGATAATCACCGAGTCCATTATTTTTCACCTTCCTTGCAGATGCCGTACTTTTTTCTACAGAATTCAAGGCTTAATCAAGCAAATTTTGACATCCCTGAAGAAGGTTTTGGGGGAGCTATTTTGGTAGTGGGTCAAAATAGAACAAGAAGGTAGATTTATTCTGCCAATAACATTTACTATGCAAATAAGCACAGGCATTCAAATAAATCTGTATGTTTTCTAAAAAAAAAAATAAACATTAAATAAGATGAATATGGAACTGTTATGTATGTATCCATCTCATTATGACTTAGAGCACTAGATCGACTTGTAAACAAAAGGTCAAATAATGATTCGAAGCTGGATGAAAGACCATCAGGAGTGAATGCATCAGCAAGTAGGAGTAAATTAAAATACCTTGGAGGCAGATGCATCGATAAAGCAAAGTATTCTGTGACAAAGCAACTTCGGTGAGGTATGTTCCACGATCAGGTGAAATATGAGGTGCATGAGGGCATCCAAACACGGTTTGCCTTTAATACAGACCATACAACCATTAGAAGAAATAGATTTATTTTTGATATGATACACTGTTATGACTTTGACCTTTCTTTCTATCCTTTCATTCTCAGGAAGTACTCGTATGCCGTGAGCATGGAACCTGGCTTATATATTTTTATATTAAAGAACTCCATTCTCAGGACAAATTACTGGTTTGCCAAGAATTTGACAATGATCCATTACTAAAAATTTTAGAGCCAAGGTATTCAGTGTTCAGGCCTTTCAGTCTAAACATCAAGTCTTGGAACGTGAACTTTCTGCCCTTGGTGACAATTAAAGTACATCAACTAGATGACAGAGATGGATGTTTTATTCAATCCCACTGAGAGTCAGATGGTGCTCTCTCTAATCTTAAAGTCTGTCGACTTCTACATTGGATGGCATCATGATGTATGAATCAACACTGTCTGACAGAACAAACAACACACATGTCCTTAGACTTTACAACTATAATCTATTTATAGACACTCAGTTTCAGTGATGATACTACCAATATGAGGCTGTCCCAAATCAGTTGATTTCAATTAACAGGAAGTGGTGACAGGTGAATTTACTTTGAAAGCTTTCAGGGTAAAATGTGACCAGAAATCACGCCAACATGATGACTGCATGCCAGGCCTGTATGTAAGTGTTACTGAAAGGTAACATATACCTACTGAATTTATGATACCATTGCCTACAGAGTTCAACCAACATCACAGTGACTGAGCATCTCATAGACATAGCATTGTCTACATATTCAGTGTAACTCATTCTGTCTGGCCATACACATTCCAAACGTTCATGACCACTGACATAAGCCACCACTCTCTGTTACACACCAATATTTTCAAGTCTCTTAATAACTGCAAACATGACATGGTTGAATTAATTGGTAGCAAACATATTACAAGTCAGTACCCTGGCTAGCTAGAAACCAGGGCGGACATAACGTTGGCTTCATATCACCTCTTGAGATATATGCCACCATTACATGTATTAATTTCAAACTGACTTAGAACTGGCCACATCAGCACACAAAGATGTACAAATATCAACAAATGTTACCACTGTAGTGATATAGTTTGAAGTGGATACATTCTAATCGTAATATGAGATTTATATATATATTTTGCCACTCACTTATAGGATACATGTACTTCTATTTAATATATATATATATATATATATATATATATATATATATATATATATATATATATATATACATATATATATATATATATATATATATATATATATATATATATATATATATATATATATATATATATATTTAATTGCTCCTACTTGTTGAGCACTCTCCTACTTTTGTCAATAATGGAACGAGTGAACTTCCGATACTCCATGAAGAATATCCCACTACCAGATGACCGTGAGTACACAAAAAGATTAATCGAGAAAACTGAAAGCGTGATAAAAAGAATGAGATGGAAAGCCTTCTTCTACCTTCATCCAGAGGCCAATCCTAAGCAGAAGGAAACCTATGGCTTTAAATCAAGAAAAACACCACCCCAGATTGATGAAATGATTAAGTTTGAAGAAGATCTGCTACATGTTATCGAGAACATAAAATTTAGGAACATCAAATGTCAATTTTTAAATAAGCTACGCAAAGATGCTAAATGTATCAAACAGTCTGAAAACATGTTTATCCCAGCCGACAAAACTAACAATCATTACAAGTTACAGAAGGAAGAATACAAAAAACTGTTAAAAGACAATACCACAGCGAAATACAGGAGGACTTCCACTTCACAAACCGGACAAATCAATGCCGAAGCAAAATGTATCGCAGAGAAACTTCAACTGGATGATAGAATTGAAACACTTGCGCAGAAACCAGCATTCATTACAATCAAGGACCATAAAGATAACTTTCCCAACCACGTTCAATGTAGACTAATCAACCCCGCAAAAAGTGAAATCGGAATTGTAAGTAAAACCATACTCGACCGCATTAACAAGGACATTATCAAGGCCACTAATACCTATCAATGGAAAAACACTAATTCTGTCATTGAATGGTTCACATCTATTACCAATAAGCAATCATGCTCTTTCCTCACGTTTGATGTAGTTGAATTCTACCCATCAATCACCCAGAAACTTCTACATGAAGCACTTGACTTCGCATCAAATTTTACAGATATCAAGAACGAAGAAAAGGAAATAATTATGCATACAAAGAAAACCCTACTTTTCCACGATGATTCACCATGGCACAAGTCTAACCCGCCCTACCTATTTGATATTACTATGGGCTGCTATGACGGAGCAGAAACTTGCGAACTTATAGGCACTTACTTACTTAGTAAAGTCAAACATATGTTTGATAATGAGGTAGGATTATACAGGGATGATGGCCTAGCTGTACTCCGTAACCATTCACCATCGAAAGCCAACAAAGTAGCCAAGCAGCTAACTTCAGAATTTAAGAAACTCGGCCTTAGAATCACCACCGACCAAGGTATCAAAATTGTCAACTTCCTTGATGTCACTTTCAACTTGCGTGACGAGTCATACCGACCGTACACAAAACCAAATAACACCACCCACTACGTCAACAAGAAATCAAATCATCCTAAAGCCATAATTAAGACCATACCCAGCTCGGTAAACCAACGACTATCCAACATTTCCAGTGATGAACAACTATTCGACGCCACTACATCATCCTACCAAGATGCACTCAATGAAGCATACGGACGGGTTGAAATTTCTTCGTATCTATCAGATTACTTGGGCCGAGTGTCGGCCTTCTGCTAGTCTGGAATCCCGACGTTACTATATTTCGATTTGAATGATCTCCATATACATGTACCTACATTCGAATCGTAATATAGTAACGTCAGGATTCCAGACTAGCAGAAGGCCGACACTCGGCCCAAGTAATCTGATAGATACGAAGAAATTTCAACCCCGTCCGTATCCCCCAGCAATAATTGTAGCTTGCATTTTTTGTGCAATTATTTCATTCTGGTTATCATATATATATATTTTTTATTTTCATTATTTTCGTTTTGTATTTTTATTCTCTCTCTCAAGGTTGCACAAAAAATCGGCTCAAAAAATCTTCAACAAAAATTTCCATTGAAATTCCATAGACTTCTATAGAACTTTATGGAACCATCAAAATTCCATTGAATTTCTATAGAATTCAATAGATTTTTTTCTATTGAAGTTTAAGGGGAAAAAAATCTATAGAATTTCTATAGACTTTTAAAGAATTTCTATAGACTTCTGTAGAAATCTATAGACTTCTATAGAATCTTTTTCTTTTTTAAGAATTCTTAGCTGTCGATGAGATTTTGTTCAAATAAAATTGTCAAAATATGCAAATGTCAAAAATTGTCAAAAATTAAAATACTCAAGAACCACAGGTCAATTTGCTTTGGAAATGAATATGCATGTTTCAAAGGTGGATCTCGTATATCTTTTACTTCTCAGGTATTGTCTTTGACTCCGAATTTATGCATAGAAAAACTAAAGATGGCTTGATACATGCAGGCCAAGCAGGTTGATGTCACAAACATCTTCCCCAGCTGTACACAAGAGAGTAACATGCATTGTTTATTCTTACTTACAGTACAATTTGAACATCACTCCAGTACATGTAGTGGTAGTGGTACTGGGAAGGAATGGAAAAAAGAATATATGGGTAATGGTACTGGAAGTGAGGAGAAGATGGAATGTATTGGTGATGGTGCTAGAAATGAAGAGGAGGAAGAATGTTGTGGGAGTGGTATGGGGGATGAGGAGAGGAAACCAGAATTAGCTAGGAAAAGTCGAAGGGAAAGAAGACAGCCATGGACGCCAGCAGAAATTAACACGCTTAAACTATTCTTCAAGGAATTGATCAAAATCAGACAAACACCAGGCCTCAGGGAGTGTAAAGAATGCTTACAAAAATATCCAAAGTTACTAGGAAGGAGAGACTGGAAAATGATCAAATGGAAAGTTTGTTATCTTATAAAGATGGAAGAAAAGAAGCAAAGAGCTAAATAAAAATAGAACTCTTTCAAAGTTGCCTGAAAGGTATAGAGTTGACATTTCAGAGGACTCTGTTTTAGAGTCCTCTCACTCGTAGCCCTGTGAGAAACTCGGTGGCATAGGCCGCATCCACATTTATTTTTGCCCCATACTTTGTCATGAAAAGGAAGTTGTGCGTGTGTTACTACTTACTGAAACATGACTAATCAGTACTGGTTCTTGGTGAAACTCTTATGCTCTCTGCCCCCTTCTAACATCTAAAATGATGAAAAGTTTATTAACATTATGTATATTAATTAACTTCTCGCCATTTCAATCGATACAAGCAGTAAGGCAGCGAAAGATTTTCACCAAAGACTAGTAGATGCCGTACTTTTTTCTACAGAATTCAAGGCTTCATCAAACAAATTTTGACATCCCTGAAGAAGGTTTTGGGGGAGCTATTTTGGTAGTGGGTCAAAATAGAACAAGAAGGTAGATTTATTCTGTCAATAACATTTACTATGCAAATAAGCACAGGCATTCAAATAAATCTGTATGTTTTCTAAAAAAAAAATAAACATTAAATAAGATGAATATGGAACTGTTATGTATGTATCCATCTCATTATGACAAACTGTCAGGTCCATTGTTTTGATAATTGGTGGGGGATATGTTCCCTTTGGAGTCTGGTTGGGAAGTTGTGCAAATCAAAATGATTGTGTCAGAGGTGTGCATTTTTAGGCAAAAAAAAAAATACATATTTGTTAGAGAATCAAAGCTTGAAGTCTAAGTCAAAGAGTAAGTTATAGTTTCATCGATGGAAACATTAAATCTTTTATGGTGTAAATCTAGGTCTGAGTGGTACCACAGGGTTTCAAATTTCACACCATTCCTGGATATCCGTTTGACAATGAAATTCCTGAAAATTGTTGAAAACTCATGGAAATTAAAGTTTGGTGCCATTTCAGCCTGTTTTATATTCTATTTGATATAACAAATACTTCATGATAATCACCGAGTCTATTGTTTGTCACCTTCCTTGCAGATGCCGTACTTTTTTCTACAGAATTCAAGGCTTCATCAAGCAAATTTTGACATCCCTGAAGAAGGTTTTGGGGGAGCTATTTTGGTAGTGGGTCAAAATAGAACAAGAAGGTAGATTTATTCTGTCAATAACATTTACTATGCAAATAAGCACAGGCATTCAAATAAATCTGTATGTTTTCTAAAAAAAAATATAAACATTAAATAAGATGAATATGGAACTGTTATGTATGTATCCATCTCATTATGACTTAGAGCACTAGATCGACTTGAAAACAAAAGGTCAAATAATGATTCGAAGCTGGATGAAAGACCATCAGGAGTGAATGCATCAGCAAGTAGGAGTAAATTAAAATACCTTGGAGGCAGATGCATCGATAAAGCAAAGTATTCTGTGACAAAGCAACTTCGGTGAGGTATGTTCCACGATCAGGTGAAATATGAGGTCTGTAAAAGTACTCTAAGTATGTTGGATGTATTGGAGGCATCCGAAAATGAGACAGTGTGACAACAGACACATAAGAAGGCCTCTCATACATATATCAGATCCTAAATTTGATTTTTTTTCCTGTCAAGTTGAACAACGTCGAAGCGGGCTAGAAATTATCGAAGCTTTTCAGATATTTAGGGGCAGTATCATTGAAAAAGTTGAAAAATGCTTTAAAATGCCACAGATTTGCAGAATACATGGAAGCATTTGTTTGACAAGGAAGAGAATGGAGAAATAGTACGACGACGTTAACTGTCAATATTTCAGGATTGCAAATAACCAGTACAGAAAATCACTGCTGGAACAACTTGGTAATACTCATGGTGCAGAGAATAGAAATTCAAAAAAGAAAACGAGTTAACACTGTAGCAGAAAACGCAACAGGCAACATCACCAAACACCAAAAAATTGGAAATGGGTGGATAGGGGAGGTGACGGAAAAGGATGGGGAAAGGAAAAGCAATGAAGGAAAATGGACAAATAGTTCTGTGCGAGTGCTGCATGTTTGGTGATGTGCGAGTCGTGAAGCTTGGATACAATGCAATGATTGCAAAGGGTGGTTGCATATGGAATGTATAGGTTTATCGTTGTCAGAGTATGCAGAAAATGAACTAAATAGTGTCCTCACCTACAAATGTACGAGTTGTTGTGAGCCTTCATAAGTTACGTTTTGAAATCATGACCCCATGGAAAGGGCACATGTTGCAAGCGAAGATAATTGGCATTTCAAATAAGTGATCACACATTAGCCTAAACCATTTTGTATTGTATCCTACATGTAGATATTTTCACCAATATTTATTTTTATTGTACCAAAGTGTTTTATCTCATGAGAATTTTTACAGCTGCATCATTTTTCACATTTCTCTGGTACCACTAAATCAGTCAACTTTTCTCTGTAGCAAAATAAAGTTGTTTTACAGCATACAATTACTCAATGTAATACATAGGTCACATTGTAGGGTAGTTTAATTTTTGGCCGAGATAAAAAAAGGTAAAAAAAAGTGCTTGTTATTGTTGTGATATTTTTTTTATTTATTTGAAAAAAAACATTCTTCACAGTAATTTTCTTTTCCACAAATATTGTCTTGTTTTTAGCTGACAAAGAGAAGGTCCTAAAGCCACGGAGTACGGATGATGGCAAAAAAAGGTAGGCATTAATATTTCAGCTTTAAAGCATAGTGTCTTTTTCTGCACTTGATCTAGTTTCTCATTGTGATAACGTCTATGGTGCAGTCAAGATCACGAAATTATTCCCATGAGAATATATTATAAGCCACTCAGTGTCTGGTAAAACCCCCAATAAGGCAACAAGTGCAAAACAGGCATTTGACTGTCGCCTTTATTAAATAATGGTTACTGTATTAAAAGGCAAATTTCTAGCAATGTCTTGTAAGTCAATAACCGAGAAAGTCCAATCTGTTCAGAAATATGTGAAGAAACATTAAAGACACAATCTCTGCATTGTTAGATCTTTTTTAAGGTTGTTGCACAGGCTATTTTTCAACCCCATGCTTTACTTATAGTAAAAATGTCATAATTTTGTTAAAAATAAAGATATTGACTCCATATTTTCAGTTTGTTTTTTATATATTCAACATATCAGCAAAAACATTAAAATTTTGTTTGTTTATGTTATGATGAAATTCGATACGTGTGTATATTAATGTCATATTTTTCAATTTTTACAAGGCAATTGTTATTTTCGGGGGTTTTTTCACCACTCACAGTCATCAAAAATAAAAATTGGTATTGTTCAACTTTGCTAGAGGGTCAAAATACAATGTAGATCAAGCTGAAATTTGTTGAAAGTGAAGAGAATAGAAAAAAGAAAAAACCATGTGCATGACTTAAAACTCACAAACTGTCAGGTCCATTGTTTTGATAATTGGTGGGGGATATGTTCCCTTTGGAGTCTGGTTGGGAAGTTGTGCAAATCAAAATGATTGTGTCAGAGGTGTGCATTTTTAGGCAAAAAAAAAAATACATATTTGTTAGAGAATCAAAGCTTGAAGTCTAAGTCAAAGAGTAAGTTATAGTTTCATCGATGGAAACATTAAATCTTTTATGGTGTAAATCTAGGTCTGAGTGGTACCACAGGGTTTCAAATTTCACACCATTCCTGGATATCCGTTTGACAATGAAATTCCTGAAAATTGTTGAAAACTCATGGAAATTAAAGTTTGGTGCCATTTCAGCCTGTTTTATATTCTATTTGTTATAACAAATACTTCATGATAATCACCGAGTCTATTGTTTGTCACCTTCCTTGCAGATGCCGTACTTTTTTCTACAGAATTCAAGGCTTCATCAAGCAAATTTTGACATCCCTGAAGAAGGTTTTGGGGGAGCTATTTTGGTAGTGGGTCAAAATAGAACAAGAAGGTAGATTTATTCTGTCAATAACATTTACTATGCAAATAAGCACAGGCATTCAAATAAATCTGTATGTTTTCTAAAAAAAAAATAAACATTAAATAAGATGAATATGGAACTGTTATGTATGTATCCATCTCATTATGACAAACTGTCAGGTCCATTGTTTTGATAATTGGTGGGGGATATGTTCCCTTTGGAGTCTGGTTGGGAAGTTGTGCAAATCAAAATGATTGTGTCAGAGGTGTGCATTTTTAGGCAAAAAAAAAAATACATATTTGTTAGAGAATCAAAGCTTGAAGTCTAAGTCAAAGAGTAAGTTATAGTTTCATCGATGGAAACATTAAATCTTTTATGGTGTAAATCTAGGTCTGAGTGGTACCACAGGGTTTCAAATTTCACACCATTCCTGGATATCCGTTTGACAATGAAATTCCTGAAAATTGTTGAAAACTCATGGAAATTAAAGTTTGGTGCCATTTCAGCCTGTTTTATATTCTATTTGATATAACAAATACTTCATGATAATCACCGAGTCTATTGTTTGTCACCTTCCTTGCAGATGCCGTACTTTTTTCTACAGAATTCAAGGCTTCATCAAGCAAATTTTGACATCCCTGAAGAAGGTTTTGGGGGAGCTATTTTGGTAGTGGGTCAAAATAGAACAAGAAGGTAGATTTATTCTGTCAATAACATTTACTATGCAAATAAGCACAGGCATTCAAATAAATCTGTATGTTTTCTAAAAAAAAATATAAACATTAAATAAGATGAATATGGAACTGTTATGTATGTATCCATCTCATTATGACTTAGAGCACTAGATCGACTTGAAAACAAAAGGTCAAATAATGATTCGAAGCTGGATGAAAGACCATCAGGAGTGAATGCATCAGCAAGTAGGAGTAAATTAAAATACCTTGGAGGCAGATGCATCGATAAAGCAAAGTATTCTGTGACAAAGCAACTTCGGTGAGGTATGTTCCACGATCAGGTGAAATATGAGGTCTGTAAAAGTACTCTAAGTATGTTGGATGTATTGGAGGCATCCGAAAATGAGACAGTGTGACAACAGACACATAAGAAGGCCTCTCATACATATATCAGATCCTAAATTTGATTTTTTTTCCTGTCAAGTTGAACAACGTCGAAGCGGGCTAGAAATTATCGAAGCTTTTCAGATATTTAGGGGCAGTATCATTGAAAAAGTTGAAAAATGCTTTAAAATGCCACAGATTTGCAGAATACATGGAAGCATTTGTTTGACAAGGAAGAGAATGGAGAAATAGTACGACGACGTTAACTGTCGATATTTCAGGATTGCAAATAACCAGTACAGAAAATCACTGCTGGAACAACTTGGTAATACTCATGGTGCAGAGAATAGAAATTCAAAAAAGAAAACGAGTTAACACTGTAGCAGAAAACGCAACAGGCAACATCACCAAACACCAAAAAATTGGAAATGGGTGGATAGGGGAGGTGACGGAAAAGGATGGGGAAAGGAAAAGCAATGAAGGAAAATGGACAAATAGTTCTGTGCGAGTGCTGCATGTTTGGTGATGTGCGAGTCGTGAAGCTTGGATACAATGCAATGATTGCAAAGGGTGGTTGCATATGGAATGTATAGGTTTATCGTTGTCAGTGTATGCAGAAAATGAACTAAATAGTGTCCTCACCTACAAATGTACGAGTTGTTGTGAGCCTTCATAAGTTACGTTTTGAAATCATGACCCCATGGAAAGGGCACATGTTGCAAGCGAAGATAATTGGCATTTCAAATAAGTGATCACACATTAGCCTAAACCATTTTGTATTGTATCCTACATGTAGATATTTTCACCAATATTTATTTTTATTGTACCAAAGTGTTTTATCTCATGAGAATTTTTACAGCTGCATCATTTTTCACATTTCTCTGGTACCACTAAATCAGTCAACTTTTCTCTGTAGCAAAATAAAGTTGTTTTACAGCATACAATTACTCAATGTAATACATAGGTCACATTGTAGGGTAGTTTAATTTTTGGCCGAGATAAAAAAAGGTAAAAAAAAGTGCTTGTTATTGTTGTGATATTTTTTTTATTTATTTGAAAAAAAACATTCTTCACAGTAATTTTCTTTTCCACAAATATTGTCTTGTTTTTAGCTGACAAAGAGAAGGTCCTAAAGCCACGGAGTACGGATGATGGCAAAAAAAGGTAGGCATTAATATTTCAGCTTTAAAGCATAGTGTCTTTTTCTGCACTTGATCTAGTTTCTCATTGTGATAACGTCTATGGTGCAGTCAAGATCACGAAATTATTCCCATGAGAATATATTATAAGCCACTCAGTGTCTGGTAAAACCCCCAATAAGGCAACAAGTGCAAAACAGGCATTTGACTGTCGCCTTTATTAAATAATGGTTACTGTATTAAAAGGCAAATTTCTAGCAATGTCTTGTAAGTCAATAACCGAGAAAGTCCAATCTGTTCAGAAATATGTGAAGAAACATTAAAGACACAATCTCTGCATTGTTAGATCTTTTTTAAGGTTGTTGCACAGGCTATTTTTCAACCCCATGCTTTACTTATAGTAAAAATGTCATAATTTTGTTAAAAATAAAGATATTGACTCCATATTTTCAGTTTGTTTTTTATATATTCAACATATCAGCAAAAACATTAAAATTTTGTTTGTTTATGTTATGATGAAATTCGATACGTGTGTATATTAATGTCATATTTTTCAATTTTTACAAGGCAATTGTTATTTTCGGGGGTTTTTTCACCACTCACAGTCATCAAAAATAAAAATTGGTATTGTTCAACTTTGCTAGAGGGTCAAAATACAATGTAGATCAAGCTGAAATTTGTTGAAAGTGAAGAGAATAGAAAAAAGAAAAAACCATGTGCATGACTTAAAACTCACAAACTGTCAGGTCCATTGTTTTGATAATTGGTGGGGGATATGTTCCCTTTGGAGTCTGGTTGGGAAGTTGTGCAAATCAAAATGATTGTGTCAGAGGTGTGCATTTTTAGGCAAAAAAAAAAATACATATTTGTTAGAGAATCAAAGCTTGAAGTCTAAGTCAAAGAGTAAGTTATAGTTTCATCGATGGAAACATTAAATCTTTTATGGTGTAAATCTAGGTCTGAGTGGTACCACAGGGTTTCAAATTTCACACCATTCCTGGATATCCGTTTGACAATGAAATTCCTGAAAATTGTTGAAAACTCATGGAAATTAAAGTTTGGTGCCATTTCAGCCTGTTTTATATTCTATTTGTTATAACAAATACTTCATGATAATCACCGAGTCTATTGTTTGTCACCTTCCTTGCAGATGCCGTACTTTTTTCTACAGAATTCAAGGCTTCATCAAGCAAATTTTGACATCCCTGAAGAAGGTTTTGGGGGAGCTATTTTGGTAGTGGGTCAAAATAGAACAAGAAGGTAGATTTATTCTGTCAATAACATTTACTATGCAAATAAGCACAGGCATTCAAATAAATCTGTATGTTTTCTAAAAAAAAATATAAACATTAAATAAGATGAATATGGAACTGTTATGTATGTATCCATCTCATTATGACTTAGAGCACTAGATCGACTTGAAAACAAAAGGTCAAATAATGATTCGAAGCTGGATGAAAGACCATCAGGAGTGAATGCATCAGCAAGTAGGAGTAAATTAAAATACCTTGGAGGCAGATGCATCGATAAAGCAAAGTATTCTGTGACAAAGCAACTTCGGTGAGGTATGTTCCACGATCAGGTGAAATATGAGGTCTGTAAAAGTACTCTAAGTATGTTGGATGTATTGGAGGCATCCGAATATGTTGGATGTATTGGAGGCATCCGAAAATGAGACAGTGTGACAACAGACACATAAGAAGGCCTCTCATACATATATCAGATCCTAAATTTGATTTTTTTTTCCCTGTCAAGTTGAACAACGTCGAAGCGGGCTAGAAATTATCGAAGCTTTTCAGATATTTAGGGGCAGTATCATTGAAAAAGTTAAAAAATGCTTTAAAATGCCGCAGATTTGCAGAATACATGGAAGCATTTGTTTGACGAGGAAGAGAATGGAGAAATAGTACGACGACGTTAACTGTCGATATTTCAGGATTGCAAATAACCAGTACAGAAAATCACTGCTGGAACAACTTGGTAATTCTCATGGTGCACAGAATAGAAATTCAAAAAAGAAAACGAGTTAACACTGTAGCAGAAAACGCAACAGGCAACATCACCAAACACCAAAAAATTGGAAATGGGTGGATAGGGGAGGTGACGGAAAAGGATGGGTGGTTGCATATGGAATGTATAGGTTTATCGTTGTCAGAGTTACGTTAAATCCTGTCTAAGAATAGATACCAGGTGTTAATATTGTAAGAAATGGTTAAAATGCCCCAAGTTGGACATGTAGACTTGCGTGCCAATGAGAGCTAAAATCCTGATCATAGCCATGTGAATCAAGGTTTGCAAAGTATATGTTTGGAATAGAAAGGTTTTACCGTATGCCATCTAGAAGTTTGAAATGTTGGGGGAAATAGTTTGTCTTAAGTATGTACAAATACCTACCAGTATGTGAAGTCTGATGATCTTATGCATTGATAAATAGATACACAAAATTCTGTGATTACATAATTTTAGGCAAATTCTGCCATCAGCTGTGTTCACAATTGTTCTGTGATAGAAGCATCTGACTGGACTGGAATAATATGAGAAGAGAACTTTGAATCAAATCTGAATTTCACAATTTAAATTGTTCATTTAGCATTCATGTAAGAATAAATTATACCATGCAAGAACCAAACTGAACAAAAAATATGGAATATATACTTTGGTCATTCTATGTCATGACAACAAGTGTCTGTGTCATTGGTTCTGTTGTGTTCAAAATTGCCCTTACTTTCCCCAATCTTACTGGCAATGGTACATTGTATAATCATATTATTCCCAACTTTTTTCTTCATTCAGCCGTAAACTATTCGTGGCCTCTAAGGGTTGTCACTCCTCAAGTGACTCATCATGACAAGGGCCCCTTAGGTTACTCATATTTTCCTTGGCTGAACGAAGAAAATATTTGGGAATTATATATAAGTACAAATGAAACTGGTGTTTCTGTCAGCAAGAAACCCATAATAAGAGTTTTTCTATGTTTATGGTGGTAGGACCAGTGGAACGTTGAAGTGAATGATGACCAAGGCTTTGTACCAGCAGGCAATGTCAAGAAGATAGATTTGTGCTAAAAAGTAAAAGCCAGATGAGGGAAAGGAGACGGTTAGTGTTAATAACCTTTGTATGTCCCTGGGATAATGTTTGGATGGCGAGGGTAGATGGGCCGGGCTCAATATACATGTTTGTTGGTTCACTACCATTTCAGTGAACATGCCTCGACTAACTTTATTCAAACTTGGCAGACACCCACTTTGGAGTGTATAGGGTTGATGAATGTACTATATATGTAAGTTAAGTTCTTCATACAATTTATTATTTGTAATTCATATGTAGCAGATGATACCACTCTCGGCAGACAGGAAAATGAAAATACTAAAAGTCTTTATATCATCTATTTTGGCACAAGCACAGAAGGAGTCAAAGAAGCTGCTCATAAAATTAACGGATTATTACTTAAAACTACACATCTCTGAAGTGGAGAGATGGGGAGGGGGTGTACTGTTTAATTTTAATTACACATAACAATATGTCTAGCTGGGAAAGGGGGAGGGGCTACAAGATTCTTAGGTTCATTGGGGGGTGAAATTTTTTGAGAACGTGAAGGGAACGGCAAAAAACAGATTAAATAATTAGCCCTGTAAAGAAGTGGTAGTAATAACTTGCTTGTGTAGTTTACCAGATCTACCTCAGAGTTAGCGCTGGGATTTTAAAACTAATAGCCACGATCTTCATTTGTGGTGAAAAATACACATTTTTTTTTTAGCCACAGAGGCATCTTATTAGCCACACAGTCTACATTTGTTATGTGAATAGAAACAAGATTGGCATGTGCTTATTGTTAGCAAATGTTTGGTTATTGCTTTCAAGTTGTGGAACACAACATGCAGTCACAGTTCTGACTTGTAATTATCAGCTAAATCTCTTAGTGCAGTGTAACCTGTAAAATTTGGATATGGCCCAACGTATGGAAAACATATTGTATGGAATACAATGAATAAAGAAATATACAAGCTATACATGAAGACAAGGAAAGCAAGGATATTGTGACCACATTCATGAAAAATAATACAAAATAACACAAAGTAATGAAATGGCAATGAAATTCCAAGAGATGATACATCAAATAGCAAACATATGTTCCATAAAAAGGAAATCAAAGAAGAAGACACAACATAGGAAAATGAATTACACACGTCAGATAGACAGTGCAACCTGAAGAAAAAAGAACTAAAAACAATTGCAAATATGTTACCCAACAGATGGTACACTCAGAATAATGTATTACACCAAGAAACAAGTCATTGAGAATGACATAGTCCCCGCTATGATTGTTTTTTACGGAATTATCACTACTCTGATCACGCAACAACACTTGTGAACCTAAATCAAACAGACTTAGATATGTTGTGTCTGCTTGTTGGACATGGAACATGCCTACAACAATAAAGAATGGGTCGGGTATGGGGGATCGTATCACGATGAAAATGGATATGCACATGTATGTCATAGAACACTGTCCTAATACCAACTTTGAATGAGATCTGTT
Source organism: Glandiceps talaboti (assembly GCF_964340395.1). Taxonomy (NCBI): domain Eukaryota; kingdom Metazoa; phylum Hemichordata; class Enteropneusta; family Spengelidae; genus Glandiceps; species Glandiceps talaboti. The sequence continues at coordinate 15,723,844 of NC_135570.1, forward strand.
CAAGCATGTCCGAGTTATGGCTTTGGACATAGAAAAATCGCAAACAAAGTGGCTGCCAGGCGGCCATATTGGATCGTATCACAACAACAATGAATATGCACATGTATGTCATAGAACACTGTCCTATAACCAACTTTGAATAAGATCTGTTCAAGCATGTCTGAGTTATGGCTTTAGACAGGGAAAATTTGCAAACAAAATGGCTGCTAGGCGGCCATATTGGATCGTATCATGAAACAAATTGACGTGCACATGTATGCCATTGTATGTTGCCCCTGTACCAAGTTTGAAAAAAAATCAGTCCAGGCATCTCCAAGAAATGGCTGCGGATGGACGGACACATGGACGCACAGACAGACGAAACCCAATCCATAATTAATTATCAAATCTTCATACGGAATCACCCACTCTGATGAGATTCTTGGCCTCTGTAATAATAATTAACAAGTCTACATTGCAGATACAGTATAGACCCCTAATGAAGACACTTTGGGCTATATCAAAATTATGTCACTCAGCAAATATAAGTTGTGGTGGGGGTGTCTTTGAAGTCTAAGTTGTACAAAGATCAAAGGTCTGATGCAACTAATATTCTTATTTCAATCTTTCATCTCACATCTTATGAATAAAGATTGGAATAACAAGTATTTGTTGTGTCAGATCTTGTCTTGGTGACGTAATTACCAGGGGAGAGCAGTGGAGAGATGGAAGAGATAATGCACAATGAACAAAAAACGAGACCAGACTTACCAGGGGAGGGCAGTGGAGAGCTGGAAGAGATAATGCAGAATGAACAGCATTATAAAGGCAGGACGATGTATCAGAGGATACGTCACATCACTTTTTATTTTGCGTAGGTCAGTATGATATTGCTACTCTGGTTATTATTTTATAGGTAGTAAAATAGCTATTAATAACTATTCAAATGATTAACAACTATTCTAGTTCAATGTTGATGTCGATACTTTCCCTTTTTTTGAATTCAAAATCGTCTTCTGGCATTGCCACTACAGTCAATGTATGGGTTTCCATGACATTGTAGTTTTCATATATGCTAAATATCCAATGTTTACATATGATGTATATCAAAATATTATGTATACTAATACTAAGTTTTGCCCTCAACAGTCTCATCTGAAAAGGGTAGGTTGATGCATGAGGGCATCCAAACACGGTTTGCCTTTAATACAGACCATACAACCATTAGATGAAATAGATTTATTATTGATATGATACACTGTTATGACTTTGACCTTTCTTTCTATCCTTTCATTCTCAGGAAGTACTTGTATGCCGTGAGCATGGAACCTGGCTTATATATTTTTATATTAAAGAACTCCATTCTCAGGACAAATTACTGGTTTGCCAAGAATTTGACAATGATCCATTACTAAAAATTTTAGAGCCAAGGTATTCAGTGTTCAGGCCTTTCAGTCTAAACAGCAAGTCTTGGAACGTGAACTTTCTGCCCTTGGTGACAAAGTGCATCAACTAGATGACAGAGATGGATGTTTTATTCAATCCCACCGAGAGTCAGATGGTGCTTTCTCTAATCTCAAAGTCTGTCGACTTCTACATTGGATGGCATCATGATGTATGAATCAACACTGTCTGACAGAACAAACAACACACATGTCCTTAGACTTTACAACTATAATCTATTTATAGACACTCAGTTTCAGTGATGATACTACCAATATGAGGCTGTCCCAAATCAGCTGTTGATTTCAATTAACAGGAAGTGGCGACAGGTGAATTTACTTTGAAAGCTTTCAGGGTAAAATGTGACCAGAAATCATGCCAACATGATGACTGCATGCCAGGCCTGCATGTAAGTGTTACTGAAAGGTAACATATACCTACTGAATTTATGATACCATTGCCTACAGAGTTCAACCAACATCACAGTGACTGAGCATCTCATAGATATAGCATTGTCTACATATTCAGTGTAACTCATTCTGTCTGGCCATACACATTCCAAACGTTCATGACAACTGACATAAGCCACCACTCTCTGTTACACACCAATATTTTCAAGTCTCTTAATAACTGCAAACATGACATGGTTGAATTAATTGGTAGCAAGCATATTACAAGTCAGTACCCTGGCTAGCTAGAATTTACCAGGGCGGACATAACGTTGGCTTCATATCACCTCTTGAGATATATGCCACCATTACATTTCTATTTAATATATATATATATATATATATATATATATATATATATATATATATATATATATATATATATATATATGGGAATGGGAATGACGAAACAAATGTACAGAAATACCTGTAAGTAAAGCAATTTTGTAAAGATGTAATTTTAGAACTAAAAATAACACTTCCAAAAGAGGACAATATAGTTTCTAATGCGACTTGAAGTTTTGTAAATGTTGAAGGGCTCACTTTCTACACCAGATATACAAGCAAGAAATTTTCACTGAGTATGTATGGATTACGAAACGCTGGATGGTTGTGAAATTGTGCCGGTGCTTTGAAACTCGGACCATTATGGTCTGATGTTGAAGGAACACCACTGCTCTCGCTCTAATACATAAACAAATCGTTTTTTGTCTGTAATAGTTTCAGATGAGTACAGGAAAGTAGTCCGTGAAGCTGCCAACGATTCAATGGAGAGTGCATTACATGAGGTAATTTTATTTCATTTCTGCGTTTTCTTTCGTGTGCTTGTATGTTACACAGGAAGTTATTTTGTAACATAAATCTTAGATCAATCATTGGATGGACTTTGAGCGCATGTGTGTCTACATGGGTAGTTTTTGGAGACAAAGCAAAAGAGATGACACCGTCAACGATGTCAATATTTCTCATACTTGTTATGTTTCAGGAAATTGCTTCCGACGACAGACGGCAGGAGCCGAGTATTGACATTATGTCCGATGCACGACATGGTACGCGAAAAAATTCCCGCAACACTGACATAATCATACTCGGTGACAAAGTAGTGTTATTTATAGTGTATAAGCATGATAAGAGATTATATATAATTATATATATATATATATATATATAGGAAGCCAGTGGTAAGATTTGTCCGTAGTACAGTGCTCGATACGTCTGCACGCAGAGCGGAGTATATGTTGAGGGTAGAAGAAAATCAAGTCGGGTTTTTCGTCTCGACAAGCCTGTTTCGTGAGTAAATCACTCGTCAGGAGATACATCAACATCTCCTGACGAGTGATTTACTCACGAAACAGGCTTGTAGAGACGAAAAACCCGACTTGATTTTCTTCTACCATCAACATATATATATATATATATATATATATAACTCGGTGAGTATCAATCTGCTAAGACAGTGCTCTATACCGCAGTGGCAGAGCGTAATAGTTTTGGTAGTACTGGAACTCTTTCTTGGGTGTAACTCGGAGTTTCACGCATATTGCGATCATCAGACACTCGATGATCGCAATATGCGTGAAACTCCGAGTTACACCCAAGAAAGAGTTCCAGTACTACCAAAACTATATATATATATATATACTATAGCAAAGCCGAGAAGTGCTGATACTATTACATTAGTACCATCTCAATTTCTCCCATGCGCCTGAGATGTCAATGTAAATCACGTCACCATTTACTGATATAAACCATTTACTAAAGTGTTGCTTTCATTTTCCCCAAGTACGCACAAGTGTATTACCAAAGAACATGTCACAGCAGAAGATGATCGATGTTCTCAAAGGCATGAGATGAATGGTGTCAGGAGGTTTTATGGATGGGCAGACGTCAAGGGTAAGTATGTACATGTGGCAGGTCTTCAGTGGTAACTCATCATATTCTTGTTTGTTGTAGAAAATGAGGCAATAATAATGTATTCATGTTCTATCCACAGGAATTCCAGTGAAAGTCCACGCTCATGACAACAACGCGTCTGTCAATAAATATCTGAGAGAAGAGAGACCCGACACTATAAGTAGTAATGATACCTGGCATGGTAAGCATCATAATCAAATACATATCAAATAATGTCTTATCATACCAGTATAGTGTCAATTTATTTCCGTGTTCAAAATAAAACCAAACGTTTTTTGAGCATCAAAGTAGATATACGTCGACTGTCAATAAAACTAGTGTGTTTTTTTCCGATGCTCACTTGGAACTAATATGGGTTTTGTATTTACGTTTGTACCCTTGCAGTCACAAAGCAAATCGGCAAGTCACTCAAAAAAATAACGATGGGATCAAATCGGAGCAAGGGCAAGACATGGCACCCTGAACTATCGGATAAAGGTGGGTGAAAAGTTATACCACGTGGCAAGCAGAAACATGCCGAAATGGCCGAGATCCACTCCAATTACTTTAAAATGCATATCATGTATTAAAATCGGGAATAAAAATATTAAAAAATTGAATAGCCTTGAGTCGTTCGGCTTCTCTAAATGCGTTCCAAAGTTGGTATTTTTTGTCTTTTTAATCACGGTCCTCTCTGGTCTTCATCATATAGTGCTGTCTCATGATTTTTTTTATGTGTTTATCAATCAAAACGAGTTTTTCATTTAGACGTTATTAAATTGATTACGTAAAGATGTTCAAATAATGTATTTTAATGTATTTATTTATTTTCACTTTAATAATATCCATTTTATTTTATTTTGATTTAAAAGGTGCAAATGTAAAAACTCATTGCTACTGGGCCATGAAGAGAGCGAGGAAATATATCAAAGATAATGGTGGTACGCCCCAATCCCGAGCAGAGGTGGCGACATTGCTTCGCACAAATCTAGATAATATTGTCGCACATTACCAGGTAATGCATAATCTTTATGTTCAAATATTATTTTCGATGGATAAATTGGAGTTAAAGATACTGGTATATTCTTAATATTTCATAAAATGCATCCGATTCTTGTCGTAACGCTTTGCATAATACATCTGATTTATTTTAATTTGTTCTCTTGTATCCAACATGTTCTCCACCCTGACTTGACACCAATGAATCCACTCTTTTCAGGACAATCATATGAACTGTGACCCTTCTTCAAGATGTCGTAACCAACCTAACTATGAGCCATCGTTCCGACCTCTCCGAAGCCCCTTTGCCATTGATCTTCTCACGAAGACGATCCGACAGACAAATATATACAAACGCCCAGAAAGCTATGTTGACGTAAGTTATAGTTTTACGTGTTGTTTGGGCAATGAATTGCAATTCTCATTTGACAAACTTTTATTGCAACTACTAAAGACATGTGACTACAGTAACAGTACTTCATATATTTGATTGCAGTGTAAAGATACTCACTATGTCGAAAGTTTCAACAATGTGGCGTTACTCTACCATGACAAGAGGGTGACTTTCAAGAAAGAAGCGTACCAATTCCGTAGCGATCTCACCTGTCTAGACTGGGTAATTCATCAGTTGTTGCTTGTTTTTTTGTTAGTATGTCTGTGTAGCAAATACTGATTTCAAAGTCAAGGATTTCTTGATAACACTCTGATGTCTATTATAAAGTGCAATGAAGCACTGGCAAATACATACAGGCATCGAGACAGTTATGTTTGTAACCGGTATAAGTTACGGTGCGTCATTTGGGACTATATGCACTGATATCCATGCAATAACTACGAACTGCAGAAATTACAAGTAGTTCAACTCTTTCTGTTTGAGTCTTCTTTCTTTTTATCATTCATTGTTATTATACAAATGTGTTCGTTACATTACTATTAGTGTAACAAATATAATGACGGAAGTTGGAATAATGCCTGAAATATTAAATAATCATGCATGTATTGTTATTTTTCACTCTCCAGAACGAAAACGTACTTCCGAGACAAGTGGACGATTGAATGGCAGATCCCATAGAGGCAGGAGAACAAGAAAGAACCGAAAACCAAAAACATACAATTGGCGAGAGGGCATTTGGAAGTGGACGGTGCGCCATATTTTCCAGTGAGATATCCACGCAACCAAAACCATCGCTCCCTCCATGGGAGTGAGTGTGCCAGACACACACACAAGCCATAGACACAAACGTGGTGTACGTAGGGTCTATGCACAAACCAAACGGCCCTTTTCAGGGCCACACATCCTCCAAAAAGAGAACTACCATAGCCGTCTGGTGAAAATAAAGTGAAATGGTCAATTTGAGCGAGTGAGTGAGTGAATGAGCATGAGATAAAGTACTTTTCTATATACATGTAAAAGCTACATTGACCGAACCCCCATCAACTCCCGGTAGGGGTACCTTCTATATTTGCTGTACTATGCCGCACTGAAGGGTCGATTTTAGTGAAAATGTCCCTAGCCAAGGGTCTGATATTTTTAGATTGTTCAAAATTCTCCCAAGTTGGTTTAATTTACCAAACTTCCTCTAGCCAAAAGTGCATTTTTGAGATTGGAGTGCCCATGCCAAGTGAATGTCCAGCGACACACACACCCCTGTATTTTGTTTATAAGTGCCCCCCCCCCCTCCAGACATCTTCTCTTTGTCTTCCCGGGGTCGATGACCTTCACGTAGTCGGGTACCGGGTTGATCTATAGCTCAAGTGTTTTCTTAGCAAGCGATCTTTTTTATAAACACATATGACATTATTGCCCATATTTTAGCAGATTTCTCTTGTAATACTTTTTGGTGGAATCGAAACCCTTCTTTTACCTCATGTGTAAACCCGGAAATAATGACATCCTATTTTACGTGGTTTTGGCATTTGCATTGAAGGCTGAAAATCGGTACACCCTGTTACACATACCGAGCGTGCCAAATCACACAATAAATTCAAACTCCCCCGAAATAATAACGAACCTGTAAATCTTTTTTTTTAAAGAAGTAAATTTTGGGGTTTTTTCCGCCCATTATCTGCGTATTATTTTGAATTGATTACATGTAACAAAGCATTCTTTTTCACCATGTCGTTGGAAGTGGCAGTATGTCGATCATCTCAATCTAAACTGAGCATGACGTCAACCCGACTTTCCGTGTTATGATACACACAGTACATGCTGCATCAACAGAAAATAATGTAACGCGTCTGGACAAAAATATACAAGGAAAGAAGGCAGAATACTATTCAAAATAGTGCCGAAACAGATTTTTTGGATCATGAGTTTCAATTGCAAAAGTCGTGTAGCTGTAAGTGCAATTATCTTCGGCTCCACCCTGCCACGTACGTACATCCCCGGCGTACAGCACACCCCGTTATATTCATACGCTGTCATCCAAGCTCCATATTTTGATTCACTGTACAGTGGTAAAGTTATAAAATTGGCCCGTTCAACCCTTTCGGGACATTGCAATGAACGATAAACAAAACAGCGATTTATTTCAGACAGTTCCTTTGCCATCGCTAGTGCATTGTTGTGTGATACGTCAACACAGCTGTCTCCCCGGTACATTTGTATTCCGATCTTTGAACAAACATACAAAAGGTTCTTTTTCGTGAAATTCATTCTTTTATTTATAAAACTATATGTGTTACATAATTATGACACATTACAATGAAACAAAATTACCACCTCTGTCAAGTCAAAAGTGTTATATGCAGTAGACAACTGCCATCCATTGTCTATGGTATAATACGCACACTGCACAGTCGCTGTATACTGTGTCGGTCGAACTTTCAAGCTCAATGTGTATATGGCCGTTTCGTTGCGAGCCTGTACATAATACAGTTCGAGTATCACAACGACTAGCAACGCAGTGAAATGATTCCGATGTCCGTTGTTACTATAAATGATTTTGGTTCAGGCAGAAACAGTGTCTGTCATAACAGGATTAGTAAATGTTTGATCGTTGTCATTGATATGTGGACACGGTGACGTGAGTGTTAATCCGCTCAGATAAGACGCTGTGTACTGGGTGGAGTAGTCCCTAATGCGGTGACCCAGGATTGAAATACAGGCCTTTAAACACAACAATACAAGGACAACAACAATTATGTCACAGACTTCAAGATCATAATCAATTTTGCACATCAAACCAAACTATCTCATATATGTCTGACAATTAAAACAACAAAGTACTAATAACATTTACACTGTCCATAAAACCACACATGGTACACTTTTAGTACCACACTTGTGTGCGAAATTTTCCCCTTACAAGCTGTGTCGCAATCACTGTGCAGGACAAAATGAACCAGCTTGTGATGACTAGGAATTACTTTGTCCATTGGGTATCAATAGTATAAAGATGGCAAAACCTTAATGTTAGGGGATGGACTGAATGAAATCATCAGATGAGATGCCTGGTGTGGTTAATAACACATACAGCCAATAGAATTTTTTCTTTTGTGTGTGTGTGTGTGGTGGGGGGGGGGGGGTATATGTGATTATATGAACGCTTTTCTTGATAAGTATATACACTCACATACAATTAGGAATCTGTATTTGGCTATAGCGATGTAGATGCTGTTTTTCTTTCTGGAAATATCAATGCAAGAATTGGTAATTTTAATTACTGTCACACATTGATTCTGCTCTGACTCTGAACGAACTGAGGATTTAAAATTGATCTTATTTCTGTATCACAATAAATGGTGGTTGCTTACCAGTAGTTCTTGTGCTGTTTTCATCTTTCGTCAGCAATTTAATATTTGTATGTTTGTGTGTATCATTGTATGGGTGCGCACACACACATCATACCTATAGTACTACTGAACCTTCTCAGTCCAGCTGTGCTAATAACACCAGACAGCACTCTTTTATAGTCTGCGTTCTTGAATCTTAAAAATTTCTTAGGGCACAAAGGGGAAACATGTCCCCCCCCCCCCCACCTACCAAACCAACATAAATATCGTATAACTGCAAATGGGCACGTCATTTTGAAAAGAGAAGCACAAACCGAGCAATTGGGTGACTTTCAAGATGAAGAATGAAACTCTAGTCATATTAACGAACAAGTACAAGATGGTGAACTGTGACTTTTACATCTCTGGTTGGACACATAATGAGCATTTACATAAAGAAATAATTAAAAACTTGAATGCTATATCTTTTGCATTACTGAAACTCATGTCATAGATGATCAATGCCTAAATATGGAAAATTATCGTTGGTTTGGTTACAGTAAGGAAAACACAAGTCAATGCTGGGAAGGGTCGGGTGGGGTAGGTATGTTTGTGAGAGAGTCCCTGTTTGCTAGTTATTTTGTCAAAGGCAATACAAGCATTGTCTTTAAGTTTGATCTGGATCATAGTGCTCGTGGTACAGTGTAGTACAAAATGTACTACATCACTGAAATTTTTAACTTCCTTTACTGTTACAGTAGCAATCATCATTTTAACATTGTCAAGTCATTGAGAATGACATAGTCCCTGCTCTGATTGGGTTTTAAGAAACTGGCAGTTTATGTTGTCATTTTCTTGATATCACTACTCTGATCACGCAACAACACTTGTGAACCTAAATCAAACAGACTTAGATACATGGAACATGCCTACTCATGTTGTGTCTCCTCGTTGGACATGGGACATGCCTACTCTTCAAGATGACGTGATGGAATAAACCATTCAACAATAAAGGATAGGTCTGGTATGGGGGGGGGGGGGGGGGGGGGGGAGACGACGACCTGTTCAAGCATGTCCGAGTTATGGCTTTGGACATGAAAACTGCCAGATTATATCAACTTTAGTAAAGGATTTGCCCTCTTCCACTCAAAGTTTGTTCATAGCATCAAACTAGCGGACGATCCCAAAAAGGAGTTGGTTTATGTGAAGGGGAAGAAAACAGTGTGATTCAATGGTGGTGCTCAGTAAATCAAACACTAAACATGTGGTCCGACAGTTTCCAGACCAGAAAATGTAAATAATTGGTGTTTAGATAACAAAATGTGCCCTAATACTGAGAAAACCAAATGCATGTTAGTCACTACAAGGCAGAAAAGATCATGCTTGGCTAATCGAGTGCGAAGTGTTAAAATCGGTGAAAATGATATGAAAATGTAGAATGTGAAAAGCTGCTTGGTGTTACTATTCAGAGTGATTTATCCTTGTCAGTTCATGTGGTAAAAAAACAAAAAGTAACCTAGCCAGAATTAAGCAATTTTTACTAGTTACTGTGAGACGTCAGTTTTATAATTGTTTTATTTTGCCTTATTTCAACTACTGTTTGAGTATTTGGGATTATTGTAGTCAGAAGGATATGGATCATTTGAACTGTCTTTTAAAGTGGGCAATGCGGCTGATATTAAACTGAGAAACTAGTAGTACTCCTTCTGATGAAATGTTAAACTGTTACAATGGTACCCGCTATATTATCATTATAAGTTTAACCTAGTTGTTACTTTACACAAGGCTCGTTGTGGTCTGTTTCCACGGTACATCCAGGACATGTTAACAGTGTACAACCCACAGAGATCTTAAGATCTGTTAGTAACAATGGCCTACAAGTACCATTTGTTAGAACTGAATAGTTATAAGTCTTTTGGAGTAACTGCTTCTAGCCTGTACAACAATTTACCTATTGCAATAAGGAGTTGTACAAGTCTTAGAGCTTTTAAGCAAGCTTGTTATAAATTTTATCTACAAAGTTTTACACATAATTCTTAGTTTCTTTCTTTATGTAACTTAGTGATGTATCTCCTGTGTTGTAGTTATAAATATTTTCGTCTTTTTATACTCGACCCTTGTGAGGCATACCTATCAAGGCTATTGAGAGTAATTAATTGACTCGATACCATTTTATCTTTGCTTGGTCAATATCTTTACCAAGTTTTATCAAATTTGGTGCAAACTTTCTTGCTATAGGCCCTAATTGCCAAAGTTCATTAATTATGCAAATGAACAATTAAGACTCTGCACTAAATTTCAGTAAAAAACTATCATATCTCTGAATGACCAATATCTGTGGCAAGTTTCATCACAACTAATGAAGCCCTTCTGGATGAATTTATTGGCACCACTAAATTTCATTGTATGCCTTTCCCATATCTTTGAAAATGAAACATCAATGTTTAGGATGTAAAAAAAAACTGTAAGAGTAATGTAATAAAATAAGTAGTTGACTTGCTGGCTAGATCTACACCATTACATAGTAGTGTCATTTCCTTCAAGTTCAAAGTCTGCCTCAAGATCAAATACAAGTAGTGATGTTACAAAGACTGATTACGGCCAGGCTGGGTGCCTACTAAATGGCTTTACTGTGTGTAGCAACATTGAAAAACATTGCAGTGAAACAAGCCAAGACATATAAAATAACGAATTTGAATCTTTAGTATGCCTTCCCATACCTTTGGAAAGGAAATATCAATATTTGGGAGTACAAAAAACCTGTATGAGTATAAATAAGTAGTTGACTTGCTCCTTGGATCTACACACACACATGGAGTCATTTCCTTCAAGTCCAGAGTCTGCCTCAAGATCAAATACAAGTGAGATACAAAGACTGATTAGGCCTGACTGGGCGTCTCCTATTTCAAAGGGCTTCACTATGTGTCATTACTTATAGAAATTATCATTAATTATGCAAGCCACGCCCACCCAAAACTAATCAGCCCTAAGTTACAGCCCGACAATGCGACATAGTAAATTGCAAAACATTTGCTTCAGTACTTTTTGAGATCAGTGGAACAAAATTTCCGCAGACAGACAGACATCACCACATTACCTCCCATACGGGAGCTAAAAATTACACAAAATATTACTCATTAATTAGTGTTATTCCAACACACAGTTACCAAGACAGACATTTTACACAGTGCCTATAAAACTATTAGTTCGTATGCACTAAAAATTACACAAAATATTACTCATTAATTAGTGTTATTCCAACACAGTTTCTAAGACAGACAGACATTTTACACTATGCCTATAAAACTATGTAGTTCAAATGCACTAAAAATTACACAAAAAATATTACTCATTAACCCTTTGCGGCCGGCAGGCGCCTGAGGGCGTACTTCACCCTAGACTCCGTTGCAGCCGACAGGCGCCTAAAGGCGTATGTATGCAATGCAACCTTTGACTCGAACGTATGATGTCATTGTTCGTTATTGGGGGGTATTAGCAATTCAATTGCCTAGAAATTGCCGCCAAAAGTCCATTGATATGTATATTGCTGTTTACCATAACACGACGAAGAGGTCAACGGTCAAAATTCGTAGTTCACGGAAAATTTATCAATGAAAATCTAAATATGGCGACCGAAGTAAACAACGAACTGTCAGTGGGTGACATGATCGCTGATATTTTTGATTCTTCATCTGATTCTGACTCAGAATTTGAGGGATTTACACCGTCTGACATAGAGGACGACGTACCATTAGCCAGGTTAGTTCGACGTTACTCAGATGACGAGGCAGTACACCCGATGACAGCGACTCCAGTAGTAGTGATAGTAGTAGTGACGACGACTCGATCGAGTGGTCGCGCAACATAACTGATGTTGATGACTTTGAATTTAACGAAAATTCAGGAATAAATTTTGATTTCAATGATAAATCAGCGAAAGATGTTTTTGATTGTTTTTTCACTCCGGAACTTATGACCAAAATAGTAACAAACTAACCGCTACGCTGATCAATGTCGTCGTGATCCAAACAACCGGAAGTCTGCGTGGGAAGGTATATCCGTCGATCATCTTGAAGTGTTTTTAGGTCTAACTTTAGCGATGGGATTAGTTGACAAGAAGGGGTCGTTCAAGGAGTATTGGTCTGAATATTGGCTAACGCAGACCCCTGCTTTTGGAAAACATATGCCTAGTGACATGTACTGTCAAATCTTAAGATATCTACATTTTGTTGACAATGAAGCCCTACCCACTGATCGAAATGACCCTAACTTTGACAAACTTCAGAAAATAAAACATGTAATTGATGTCATTAGATTCGACAGAAATTTGCAGCATGCACCAGCCTTAACAGAAACTAAATCAAAATGTCAGATACACATGCATAGGAAAGATACTAAGTACATTTGTGGATCATGTAAAGTTAAGATGTGCCCAGTACCCTGCTTCCAACGATATCATTATATGATTGATTACCAGTACAATGATCCGGAGTGTGCAGGTAGAGATTTAGCTAGGAAAAGGAGGAAACTGTAGAGTAGGGTAATTGCAGGGAAAAAACAGAGTAGGGGTGAGTAAAATAAACTTTATTCATAGTTTTGGATGGATTTTATTTTAAAAAAGCAGTGAGTAAGAAGAATAATCAATAATATCATTTGCATAACAATACACTTTGATACACTGTAACATGTTAACTTTACATAAACCACATTTAAGTTGGGTCAGTTGTCATAGAAACAAAGTCCTAAGCATATGAAAGTTATAATGTCTTGACAAGTCTCTAAAATTTATTCAGGCCCTCGGGGGTCCTGTATAGGGCCACCTATACAGGAAGTAAAGGGTTAATTAGTGTTATTCCAAAACAAAGTTAGCAAGACAGACATTTTACACTCTGCCTATAAAACTATTAGTTCGTATGCACTAAAAATTACACAAAATATTACTCATTAATTAGTGTTATTCCAACACAGTTACCAAGACAGACAGACATTTTACACCATGCCTATTAAAACTATGTAGTTCAAATGCACTAAAAATGACACAAAATATGACTTATTAATTAGTGTTATTCCAACAGTTACCAAGAAAGACATTTTACACTATGCCTATAAAACTATTAGTTCGTATGCACTAAAAATTACACAAAATATTACTCATTAATTAGTGTTATTCCAAAACAAAGTTAGCAAGACGGACAGACATTTTACACCATGCCTATTAAAACTATTTAAAGTAATTTGAATGCAGTAAAAATTACACAAAATATTACTCATTAATTAGTGTTATTCCAACACACAGTTACCAAGACAGACAGACATTTTACACCATGCCCTTGAACCATACTAAAACTCGTTCAGTTATGCTTCTGTGTACAGACTATCACTGGTGTTATATAACAAACCGAAGTGTTACATTCACTTCCGCATTCCTTTCTGCCACACATACACACTTTTAAGAAAGCTCTGGCAAAAGTAATGTACAGTTGCAAAAGACGAGATCATATACTGATCTGAATAAATCAGACCCCGTGAGGAGTACGGTGCCCAGAGCAATGATCTCGAGATATCACATTAGAGTAAAGTGAGTAGAGTAAAGTGTTAACTTCGTGCCACGACCCACAGGGGCGTGTAATATTTCATAGATTGTTGTTTTCTTATTGCTTAGAATGCCGTTTTCTTAGGAAAATATCGTATGAATCTTGCTGCTACAAATGTATCAATCTCTATACTACTAAGAAATATACTTCCCTTTACATGTAGGAATATATATTAATCAAAAGGTTGTTATATTTAGTCTGTAGACCTGGAAAACAACAATCTATGAAATATTACACGCCCCTGTGCCACGACAGAACGGCGTGGCAACACATCACATCATCCATTCCTGTTTGGGCATTCAAATCTGCAGTCCCAAAATACAGAACGTGTAAATCAACAGTCTCTCGTTGTTTCCTGCGAGAAATATGGTGGTGTATTCATTCCCTACGTTCTTGCACGAATGAGTAACAAGTAGCATCTTGCTAGATGCTAGTAGGTCCATTTGTCGGCGTGTTTTCAGTGAAATGGTGTTAATCTGCACTCCCAACTCCTTCAGCTATGCTTCTGGCGTGGTCTTGCTTGAATAACCACTTTACTTTGACCGAAGATGTAAAACTACGCACAGATCCATTTAACGTTGGCATTAGGTGTAAAGTAATACTGGTGAGTCTTGTCTGTGAGTCAGAAACATAAATGTAAATCATTATTTGATATGAGAAAGATACAACGGGTGTATATAGTTAAATTGATAGGGGTGTACGTACGAGCTTAGGTACGTACTACTTTATTATCGGAAGGATGTAATTACAGAACACGTTGTTACAAGTTGTGTTTGATCAGATATAAGTCAAGTCTCGGTTACCCAGACTCTCGCCGCCGGGGGTCTGCCTACGAGACCTCCCCAAACGAGAGGTCTCGTAGGCAGAGCCCCCAGCGGTGAGAGTCTGGGTAACCGAGACTATATGCTCGGATCATAGACCAGCCACCCATGGTACCCAGGTACTATGATCGGATCTACCAGCTACCACGCCACGGCGCCTATTGTAGACAACAATGTTGTGAATTTGTTTTTATTACGTAAAATTCTCACACAGGATGTATAATTTGTAAAATATTATCATTCACTTTAACATGTATTTACGATTTACGATCGTTTTATCAAGAGCTGAATTGATCAATATTGAATTGAATTGAATTGAATTGAATTGAATTGAATTAAAACAGAATAACATTTTATGTACATTTCAAAAAGGAGGTTGATTGGATAATATATCTGGTGAGGGCCGCAGAAATAGTTCGATCTAACTAGTCTAGTCTGTGACCTTGACAAAATTAATATACAAGAAAAAAAAATACAAGTGTGTAACTTGGCAACAAAAAGTAAGAAAAGAAAGAAAATGGATATGTACAAATACGATACAATAATTGCACAAAATATTTACATATCTCATAATGATTTAAATAAAATTTATACCAATTAGAGAAAAAAATATAAGAGCGGCTAATAAGGCTGAGTAGAGAATTCACGGCAGGGGGCCTGGGGCTGGGGAGAATCGAATTTGGGGCGACCGTGAACTATTTTCCTCAACATTTGAACCAAGTTAAAACTCGGGAAATTTGGATTCTAGGGGAGACCCCCCCCCCCCCTGGGAGCTGTACATATTCCCATCTCAAGCTTTCCCCTTGACTGTCAACAGTCGTCTTGACTTTTTTTGTAATTTATTGTTGCCGCTGAAATTAATGGAATTGAACATGGTATGTGCAGGACGTTCCATGAAGTCAAGACTACATTTTAGGTGTTCTAAACCTCAGTAAGTAGATTTCGGCAAGCTGGAGAATGCCCGGTTGAAAAACCAAGCAAAGTTAAACTTTGGCTTTGAAGCTGTTCTTGTGTGTGAGTGTAACAAAACATTTGTAAAGCGCAATACAGGTATTACCTAGGAAAAAAATCTTGTATTCTCAACAGATTGTAGAAAAATTAAGCATATGGTATTTTTAATGATTTCGAGATGATTGAAAATTGCAAAATGCTCACAATATACTACTTCTTTTGTTCATTACTCAGATAAAAGAGTGGGTCTTTCTTTATTTCAGACAATTTAAAACTAAATTGAGTACCTCAAAGTCTTATTTTTCGGGAATGGTAAATCATCGAGGGAGATATATGTTTCACATCACCATGACAACAGCTTTGCCACTATAATTATCCGAATATATGAAATCTCATAACTAAAGATTGTATTCAGATTCAATGCGATGATCTCTATAATATAGTAAGGTTCCATTTGTCAAAATTTGGCAAAATACTTGTGTGAATCACCTAGTGTTAGCTAATGTTCTAAACCATGCCCATGGCCCACACTGGCACTGTGTAGTACAGCATTGATTTCTGCAGGGAATTCTGGGTATTTCTCATACATCATCAATGGCAATTCCAACAAATTTGAGCAAGTGTGTGAGACTGGACGACGTTGGATACCATCAAGCGTTACGAAGCAAACTCATCTGGCATATCAGCCCCTGTACAGAACCGTAGGAAATACTTCAGAGTTTGGTCATTTACTTCTCTGAGATACCGTTGAAGGTGGTTCGCGACGGTCTTGCCCTCGCTACTCATGGGATCAGAGAACAGTAATTTTTTAATTACTTTCCTCGTCGTAGGCTTTTTCTCATCGTAGATTCGTGCAATAGCCACAGCATCCATTCCGTTAGCAACAGATCGGAGTATTGGTTTTCATTAATCCGCTATAAACGCCGGCTCCATGCACTAGCTCTTTATGTGCGATTTCCAAGATTATCTTTCGAATGTTGTCAGCCCTTGGTATCTGTCTACATTGATGGTTGTTAAGGAAATCGACAAGTTCGTCTTCGTCTACTCCCTGAAAGCTATCGATGGCTTCTTCTATTAACCCCCGTTTCTTTGTTGTGAGGTAAAAACGCAACATGCGAAAACCCGTTCTCTCGTAAGACCGATTTGTCGTCATCGGCTACGGTAGTTTTCTGTTATGTCTTATACATCAAATTCGAAGTCATCAATGATTCCCTTAGGTGATCTACCATTTTTGGAAAAATAACGGCTTGCCAAGCTCCAGTAGGTCACGTTTTCTGTATGTCTTGTCGACTGACAAACTCCTCGTGCCGCCTCCCTTTTTGCTACGTACTTGCCTGTATGATTTGGTCGCTTGGTCATAATCCAACCATCCCAGTTCGATGCGCCTACGCTGCTTTCTTGCATGTTTATTTCCCAATAAGTGCCCATGGCGAGAACGCTGGTTCAGACTGTCCGTTGAATCATCTGATGATTCTGAGTCGGGTCTATTTCTATTTCTCATACGAAATCTACTTCTTATTTTATCCAGTAATGCCGTTTTCCTTTTTGCGCCCGTTGTCTTAAATTGTAACGTACGTTTACAAAATCAATCACAGCAATTTGATCACCAGGAGAAGGGAAGTACTTCGGAAGCAGTTCCTTTTCCATTAGCATAATAACTGATGGTTCGATCTGAAATAAGAAACCAAATAGTCTCAATTTCAATAAAATGTCGATACTGAATAGCACCTATTTGACCAGATAATAAACGGAAAAAAGTTCACATGATGTGCATATTGCCAAGCAAAAGTATCAACATGGGCTGCTGCCAAATACAATAGCGGCATCTTGTCACAAGTTCTGGGATGCACGCAAAATACATGCGCGCATTCACAAATACAGACAGACCGACCGACCGACATACATACATACATACATACATACATACATACATACATACATACAGTCAGACGCATGAACAGAGAGGTAATACACATTAGCCCACATGGAACACAGCACCTGTCTTAAAACAAACCTTGTCACTTTCCATCTTATCGATTTCTTCGGAAGACATGCCCCGGCTTCTTAAAAATTATAAAAAACGATCGGCCATGACTTGGTTGCGATTGCAGAAGTGCCTGTAATGACGAGGAAACACAGAACACAAGTTTGTAACTTCAGACAACACGGTGATAATTGAAACTCTAAAAACACTGCCGCCAAAGCGATCAAAACCACGGCAACCTGAAATTTAAAAAAAAAAATACGGCCAGTGCACAACTTTACAGTTTTAAAAATGTTTATCCATATGCTAGTCCATGCTAACAATAGGTGTTCATTTGCTGAATGACTATCCAGTTGCCCATCCAACCATGTTGCTATCTTTGCGACATACGCGCTCATTTGGCTGTTGCTATGGGCGTGGTCATGTTGTTAGATATATTTGCATAAATTTTTAATGGTTTTAGAAAATAGCAAAATAAAACCCCGTTCCATTATAATGTTAGTGTCAATGCATGTCTTCTATAACATTACAATTGTCTTCTGGCATTGTTAAAATATTTGACAGCATAGCAGGAATATCCTGACATTTTTTGATACGTACCGTAAATTACATCATGACATACTGTAGTTATTGATGATATCTAATTATAAGGTTTGAATTAAGTGGATTGCAAGGGGTGGTTAAGTATGCTTCAATTGATACGTTATTGTGAGCACCTTTTAAATATGCCGCAAAGGCTATGCCCAAATATGTTTAAACTCAGCGTGTGCCCTTTTAAACTTTGACATATAATGGTGATTTGTGTGTAATGAGGATGTCATGGGGTTTGTGGCAAAGTCAATCTGATTAAAATCCGATGTAGATGTCGGCTAATCGTTCATTATTATTTACCTTCGTTTTTTTGCCTGAATTGACCTTCTTGGTACATGTTTACATTTTTTAGCCTGATCGCCTCCTCTACTGATGTGGACAAAGTTAGATCTGGCCAGCCCTAGCTTCACACTAACCTGTGGTCACAATAAAAAAGATATTCGAACAATGATACTTCCTAAAAGTAGGACAACGAAGGTATAAACTTACTCAGATCTCGAGGATATATAGTGCCGATCGAAGGTTGTCCTTCCTCCCTAAACGAGTATGACCTGTAGAGGGTGCTGTACTACGAAACACCACAACTTAGCCAGTAAGGGCTTTCATACGCACATAATACAACACAAACGTGAAATGTCTAAAATGCAAAATGGGTTTTCTCCTTATATCAATAATAGATCCATGGTTAGCCTTATTTGACTAACAACGTATTGTATGTCCCTCTTTGTCCAACCTTTTTACTGTGCCACCACTTTCCACTTTTCACAAAGTGAAAACTATCATGCCTTGAATGATCCAGATTTACGCCACATTGCAACGTTATATAAATACTCTAAAGTTAATATAGTGACGTGGAGACGGCATAACCATGTCCATGGTTCTTCTGTACAACTCGTGTACGACAGTCATCAAAAACATAATATGTGTTTTGTATGTGCAAGTGTCCTTCATATTCTCCTACAGTCGGTCGACGAAACCGTGTTTTTCTAGCTACTAAAGCATTGGAATTTACCAAATCCTCAAATTAGTGAATGTGCTGTGGAGATAACATGTTTATGATGGCGATATATCATTATGATGGAGATATACCAGTTGTTAACGGTTAGGTGTTCAATTGCGGAATCTCGTATTAGAGTAATATTATCAGTAGATCTAGAGTAACGGGATAATGATTGACGAGACAGAATAGTAGGAAGATAACGTAGCACAGAATACGGTCCGTCAGGAACTTGACTAGAATTGGGTGACAGCAACATGCGGAATTAATGTATTTGTGTATGCATATTCCTTCCGTGCTCTCTCTCTCTCTCTCTCTCTCTCTCTCTCTCTCTCTCTCTCTCTCTCTCTCTCTCTCTCTCTCTCTCTCTCTCTCTCTCTCTCTCTCTCTCTCTCTCTCTTGAATTTTTTTTGTTCAACCCTCAGGAGCAGTCGTTTACCTTGTACTTTGTCAAATTGCTCACTCCATTTATCTACTGTACATTTAATTACGTGACCATCAATAGCCAAGTGAATGTGTGTCTGCCCATAACATGTATTGAGAGTAAAATTGGTGTATTGAAGACAATTTTCAAATGCTCGATATCAAATGTGTATGGTTTGAAATTTGATGCGACTAAATGGCCTCCTACAGAATGTATGCCTACTTTTATTTGAGTGATTTTTACCCATTTTAGCAATCTCTAGATTTTTAGGAAATATGGTGACCCCCACTTTATTCTTTTCAGATTTGAATTCATTGCTATAAAATATTATATACACCCGCAATAATGGCCTTATAGGTGAGCATTGGATTTTATAAAAAAAAATGGCTTCCAACTTGAAAAATCCATGTGATATAACACAACATAGATCAAGTCTGTATTTGTAATTCAATACATTGCAAAACGCTATAAAAAAATGTGTGCAATAAGTTTGTTATTATATAGCAAAAGGTTAATAAATGTGTAACATTTTGTTATTGTACAATAACACTCATTTTTTATAGTTTCAGAAATAAAGTATTATTTGTTGTTTCACATTGTAGGAAGCAATGATAAAATTATTCCATAAATTAAAAATCCCAAATAAATTCCTAATCTTCATCAACATGGCCATCCTTGAATAGAATAGTATTTCACAGTGTGCACTAATTTATGTATGTATGTATGTATGTATGTATGTATGTATGTATGTATGTATGTATGTATGTATGTAACCGCCCTGTTGTTTCCCGGCATGCTCTGTCATATGTTATGACGTCACGGGTAATCGCAAACAACATGGCGGAAACGTATTTCCTAAACTTCCTCTGTTGGAGGAATATCTAACTTCACTTTGGCATTGCTACTACAGACAAGTATTCTCACACACATTTCTGGTAAGTTGAATCTTCTCCTAAGTGTATATGTGTACGAAGTGTAAAGAAATCGTCAAAATGTTGATGGCGATCCACATTTTATCGCTTGACAGACTAGTCTGGAAGTGGAACGAAGCTGCGAAGGTTCACGTCACGGTTATGAATATGAGCATTCATCATAGGTCGCGGTGAAGGCTAGGTCTCTCTATGCAAAGTAAACGTAAACTAGTCCAACCGTCCTACCCTAACACATTTTCGGGTTTTACACGCAATAGAAAACGTATATCGTGTTTGTAGTACCACCAATAGACAAAGACTGAAAGAGTAGCGTATATCACAATGTTATTGTATATTATATTAGTCGGCGTTGATCAACTTGTTTCCTCACACTGACTGTAAACATTACTAGTATTAGTCATCAAGCAGTTGTCCCACTGTATGTACATCCTCTATCACTCGAGGTCGAAAAAACCGGACGTTCCTTACACCTTAGTATTATTACCAAAATTATCGTATCCCTTACATTCAATCGTATTGACTGTTGACAGTCAGCAACAGTGCTGTTCTTGTACGTTCCCTTCGAGGTTCAACGACACTTCTTCCGGTCCGCTATGGTCTCCCCCGTCTCTATCTAACGAGGGAACAGATATCATTCGCTTGGATTTTAGGAATAGAAACCACCCGTACCCTTGTTAATGACTATATAAAATACAGATATAAACTATAAATCACTAAATTCAACCTACGTCGTGTTTAGTCTGTCAATTCTATTTGTCTTATAATATTAATAAATTAAATAAAACATTTATTTATATAGCACCATATATCCACAACAATGCTCGTAGGCGCTTCACAGAAGAAGAAAAAATGAATTAAAAAAAGAAACAATGTACTGCACACACAAAAAATTACTAGCATGGCTGAAAAAGGTAAAAAACTAAACAAAGAAGTGCAGAAACATTGCCTCAACAAAAGTAAAACACTATAAAAAATAGGAATTAACAATAACAGTGGTTAAAACTTATGTTGACTCTAGCCACAAAAACGTATAATATGGCAGCTTTAAACCACAGGAACTTGTTTCCCCAAGATATATTTTAGAATACAGTAAGTAAGATATCAGTAATTTTGAGGTACTTGGCAAATAATATATGAAAGGGGTCAAATAACAGGTTTCTAGGATTGCATAAAGTCCATGCACTGTGATATATAAACAAGGTTTGCAACAAAACGCAGTCAAAGAACAACACTGTGAACTTTCAGCTGGTTGTTTTACTCAGCAAACATTTCAAAAAATTTACCTTCTGTCACCTTCCTAGGTCCCACACTTAATAAAGTTCCAATCAAATGAGCAGGCCTAGTCAATCAAAATCATCAGTGGAAATTTTGCCACCATCCCAAGATGATATAAAACGGTTGTAACTGGCATGACATCGCAAACCAAGTCATCGGTAAGTGTTCACCATACAAAGGTATGCAAACTATGATGTCGGTAACAATTCACCAATACATGTACAAAGGTATGGAGTGCAACAAGTCAGTCAAAACCACTGGCAGTGACCACCATTGCGATAAACAGTCGAGTTGGTGAAAATCATTGGTACACAAAAAATGCTCCCCATTCCTCAGGGGAATTTTTCCCCACAAGTGACTATTTATTCTGTGTTGAGGAGAGAGTGGGGACACTGCCAGAGTAAAATTAACTCAGGTAAAAAGGTTTAACGCTGGTGGGAGGCGATTTCCAGATTGACAAAAATGGCACTTCTGCAAATGTTGTTATATGCCAATGTAGACCTCTAGATGTGAAATGGGAGCCAAGATGTGTTGATTGACTTTGTAATCAACACAAAACTGTAAACGGAATGTTGAAAAAGTGATTTTTGACATTGCTAGGCCAAAAAATAGAAGTGTGTGAATTTTAGTTGACCACTTGGCAGATGGAGAGGCTTGGCAGGAAGAGGGTTAATGTACATACAATGTAGTATACATGTATAATTCTGTTACAGGGCTCGAAATTAACAGTAGTAGTCCTGTGTCCACAGACTACCAATTCTTGTCATGGGGCTACCATAGTCATGTGTCCACAGACTACCAATTCTTGTCATGGGGCTACCATAATTTGCAGCTAGTAGCCCAATAGAGGAGTTGTTTTCAGTTCAGGAATATGAAACTACTGATCTTGAGAAAGTGAAAGGGAACACCTTTAGTTTACACCTGGTGTTGAGAAACTCACTAAAATGTGACAGGGAACACCTTTAGTTTACACCTGGTGTGAGAAACTCACTGAATAGTGAAAGGGAACACCTTTAGTTTACACCTGGTGTTGAGAAACTCACTAAACTGTGATAGGGAACACCTTTAGTTTACACCTGGTGTTGAGAAACTCACTAAACTGTGACAGGGAACACCTTTAGTTTACACCTGGTGTTGAGAAACTCACTAAACTGTGAAAGGGAACACCTTTAGTTTACACCTGGTGTTTAGAAACTCACTAAACTGTGAAAGGGAACACCTTTAGTTTACACCTGATGTTGAGAAACTCACTAAACTGTGACAGGGAACACCTTTAGTTTACACCTGGTGTTGAGAAACTCACTAAACTGTGAAAGGGAACACCTTTAGTTTACACCTGGTGTTTAGAAACTCACTAAACTGTGAAAGGGAACACCTTTAGTTTACACCTGATGTTGAGAAACTCACTAAACTGTGACAGGGAACACCTTTAGTTTACACCTGGTGTTGAGAAACTCACTGAATAGTGAAAGGGAACACCTTTAGTTTACACCTGGTGTTGAGAAACTCACTAAACTGTGATAGGGAACACCTTTAGTTTACACCTGGTGTTGAGAAACTCACTAAACTGTGACAGGGAACACCTTTAGTTTACACCTGGTGTTGAGAAACTCACTAAACTGTGAAAGGGAACACCTTTAGTTTACACCTGATGTTGAGAAACTCACTAAACTGTGACAGGGAACACCTTTAGTTTACACCTGGTGTTTAGAAACTCACTAAACTGTGAAAGGGAACACCTTTAGTTTACACCTGGTGTTTAGAAACTCACTAAACTGTGAAAGGGAACACCTTTAGTTTACACCTGATGTTGAGAAACTCACTAAACTGTGACAGGGAACACCTTTAGTTTACACCTGGTGTTTAGAAACTCACTAAACTGTGAAAGGGAACACCTTTAGTTTACACCTGGTGTTGAGAAACTCACTAAACTGTGACAGGGAACACCTTTAGTTTACACCTGGTGTTTAGAAACTCACTAAACTGTGAAAGGGAACACCTTTAGTTTACACCTGGTGTTTAGAAACTCACTAAACTGTGACAGGGAACACCTTTAGTTTACACCTGGTGTTTAGAAACTCACTGAACTGAGACAGGGAACACCTTTAGTTTACACCTGGTGTTATTTTTATTTCAGACTCATGGGAAAGTAAACATAATCAAAATTTTTGGAAAACGAAACATCGTGAGAAACCAAATATATAAAGGTTGAACTGGTATACGTGAAGCCAATATTTGATATTCGTCCACTTGGTCGAATTGTACCAGTACTAGTAAAAATGAATGGTGGTTGGCTAAGAGATGGTCCATTGCAGTACAATCCTAGGCATAGCATGTCTATTACCAATACTAAAGGACTACTGAATGCACCAGGGGAAAACAATTGTTTTCTGAATAGTGCTGTACAGGTAAGAACAGAAATTTTATTGCCACTTTATGTACATGTAAATGTTGGATTTTTAGTATTAATGTAAATGCATGGTCACATATGCAACAATTGTTTTAAAATGTATATACACATCTACATCACCTCTACAAGAGACATGAACAGACAGGAACAGCAATTACATGTGTACAATGTATGTCCGTTATGACTTGTGTGTGTGTGTAACCATCTTAAAGTAAAAAACTACTGAACCGATTACCATGATATTTGATGGGTACATTACTTTTGGTGTCTACATGTAGTTGGGAAATTGTTCAAATCAAAGTAATCTTCCCAGCGTTGTGTGATTTTGGTCAAGAAATGTGTTATTTGGTCAAAAAACTTAAACTCAAAAACTATAGTGTATATAAGTCTGAAATTTGGTGGGAACATTCACAGGGCTGTTCAAGAATTGTTCATGACATGATGATCCCATCAGTGATTGAATTTTAAAATATAAAGGTATTTTGTGATTCGGTATAACAATGTGTCATTTTGGTCAAAAATCTTTGATCCCAAAACTACTCAGCAGATTGGGCTGAAATTTAACAGGGATGCATCAGGGGTGTATAGATGAAGAAATGTTAAGCATATAATGATCTCATCAGTAATATGCAAAATATGAATTGTAGTAAAAAAAACTGATAATTGTATCTCAAAAAGTACTTGGTCAGTATGACTGAAATTTGGTAAGATGTTAAAACTGTTATGCTGCAGATTTTGTTTAAACAAATTTTGACACAACTGGCACTAACAACCATGACCACACCCTTGGCAGCAACCAAATGCCAGTATATTTTGCTAAAATAACATTTGATATGCAAGTGAGTAAACATTCAAAAAAATGTATGCAAATGTCCCTGGTAACCATAACCATGCCCATAGCAACAGCCAACCAATGGTTTATTTCACAAAGATAACAAGAACTCTTAGCCAAGTGAACATTCAAAAAGTGTATGCAAATATGCCTAGTAACCATGACCATGCCCATAGCAACAGTCAAATTATCACGTATATTGCAATGATAACAACAGGGCTGGATAGGTAACTGGATAATCATTCAGCAAATGAACACCTATACTTAGCATAGATCAGCATGTGGATAAACAATTTAAAAATGTATAGTTGTGCTACAATGCCATTGGCACTATTTTTTTTCTGTTGTAGTGTATATTGTGGAAGTTGTATATAGATGTTATTGTATACATACCCCAATGCATGACTGTATAATGATTGCGTTTTGTTTGCTTTCAGGTGTTGTGGCATTTAGATGTATTCAGAAGAAGTTTCCGTCTTTTATCTGGACATGCCTGTATGGGCAATTCCTGCATATTTTGTGCTTTAAAGGTAATATCGCTGTCTAAGGCTAAAGAAAATACTGTGTCGCAGTGTTTCCAGAAACTATGCTGCTCCTACATGTATTTCAAAGCTGGCAAGATTCAATTTTTGAAAATTGTTAGCACTTATTTGTCTTTTTGTAACCAGAACATTGTACACTAACACACATGCATGACAGAACCTTGTGGTGCTTGTACAAGTGTGGCATACTTGGGTATTTGCACAAGTGCTTGCAGTGTTTTCTGTTCAGCCATACTTTCACAAGCTTACTGAGTAAAAGTGTAGCACTAGCAGACAAGTGTAAATGCCTGTGAGTACCCACACTAACACTCACACAGCTGAAGGTTCTTTTATTATAAATATGTTTATCTGAAACAGTAAATTTTCTGAAAAAATTATAGTTTTCCATACAAGGAACAATATAATTTACATGTATATGTAATTTACACACATTGTACTGTTGTGCGATAATGTTGCTCTGCAGTGCAAACGCCACTAATAATAGTACTATGCATGTCCATGGTGCTAGTAATCATTGGTACATACATGTATGTAGTATTGATAACAATTGCACTTTATTGGTGTCATTGTGTCCTTCAGGTGATATTCACCCAATTCCAATACAGTGAAGAGACAGCCCTACCTCCCAATGCTTTGAGGAAGGCTTTAGCAGAAACATTCAAAGATCAACAGAGGTTTCAACTAGGATGTATGGATGATGCTGCTGAATGTTTCGTAAGTTAATTTTAATTTCTGAATTTCTCCTTAACAACTGTTGCATTTAATCTTCTCCTGCACCTGCAATTTTCCGGGGGGGGGGGGGGGGGGGGGGGTGACAGCATAAAAAGTGATGGGTAATGGTGAGAAATATATTTATCTAATGTATGTAATTTAATCATGTAACCGGCGATACAAGCATTTTTAAAAAGTAACAATTTTTTGTGTTTTTTTCACAGGAGAACATATTAACTCGAATTCATTTTCATGTTGCACATACCACCAAAGAAGACATGTGTGATGCTAAACATTGCCTGGCACACCGCAAGTTTGCTATGACCCTTATAGAACAGGTACAGTAGCTAGAGTTCACATATCACATTGGTACTAAGTTTGCTATGACCCTTATAGAACAGGTACAGTAGCTAGAGTTCACATATCACATTGGTACTAAGTTTACTATAACCCTTATAGAACAGGTACAGTAGCTAGAGTTCACATATTACATTGGTACTAAGTTTGCTATGACCCTTATAGAACAGGTACAGTAGCTAGAGTTCACATATTACATTGGTACTAAGTTTGCTATGACCCTTATAGAACAGGTACAGTAGCTAGAGTTCACATATCACATTGGTACTAAGTTTGCTATGACCCTTATAGAACAGGTACAGTAGCTAGAGTTCACATATCACATTGGTACTAAGTTTACTATAACCCTTATAGAACAGGTACAGTAGCTAGAGTTCACATATTACATTGGTACTAAGTTTGCTATGACCCTTATAGAACAGGTACAGTAGCTAGAGTTCATATATCACATTGGTACTAAGTTTACTATGACCCTTATAGAACAGGTACAGTAGCTAGAGTTCACATATTACATTGGTACTAAGTTTGCTATGACCCTTATAGAACAGGTACAGTAGCTAGAGTTCACATATCACATTGGTACTAAGTTTACTATGACCCTTATAGAACAGGTACAGTAGCTAGAGTTCACATATCACATTGGTACTAAGTTTACTATGACCCTTATAGAACAGGTACAGTAGCTAGAGTTCATATATCACATTGGTACTAAGTTTGCTATGACCCTTATAGAACAGGTACAGTAGCTAGAGTTCATATATCACATTGGTACTAAGTTTACTATAACCCTTATAGAACAGGTACAGTAGCTATTGTCCATATATCACATTGGTACTAAGTTTACTATGACCCTTATAGAACAGGTACAGTCGCTAGAGTTCATATATCACATTGGTACTAAGTTTGCTATAACCCTTATAGAACAGGTACAGTAGCTAGAGTTCATATATCACATTGGTACTAAGTTTACTATAACCCTTATAGAACAGGTACAGTAGCTAGAGTTCATATATCACATTGGTACTAAGTTTACTATAACCCTTATAGAACAGGTACAGTAGCTAGAGTTCACATATTACATTGGTACTAAGTTTGCTATGACCCTTATTGAACAGATACAGTAGCTAGAGTTCACATATCACATTGGTACTAAGTTTACTATAACCCTTATAGAACAGGTACAGTAGCTAGAGTTCACATATTACATTGGTACTAAGTTTACTATAACCCTTATAGAACAGGTACAGTAGCTGGAGTTCACATATTACATTGGTACTAAGTTTACTATGACCCTTATAGAACAGGTACAGTAGCTAGAGTTCACATATTACATTGGTACTAAGTTTGCTATAACCCTTATAGAACAGGTACAGTAGCTAGAGTTCATATATCACATTGGTAC
Organism: Glandiceps talaboti; assembly: GCF_964340395.1. Taxonomy (NCBI): domain Eukaryota; kingdom Metazoa; phylum Hemichordata; class Enteropneusta; family Spengelidae; genus Glandiceps; species Glandiceps talaboti. The sequence goes on from NC_135570.1 coordinate 15,752,144, forward strand.
TAAGTTTACTATGACCCTTATAGAACAGGTACAGTAGCTAGAGTTCATATATCACATTGGTACTAAGTTTACTATGACCCTTATAGAACAGGTACAGTAGCTAGAGTTCATATATCACATTGGTACTAAGTTTACTATGACCCTTATAGAACAGGTACAGTAGCTAGAGTTCACATATTACATTGGTACTAAGTTTGCTATGACCCTTATAGAACAGGTACAGTAGCTAGAGTTCACATATTACATTGGTACTAAGTTTACTATAACCCTTATAGAACAGGTACAGTAGCTAGAGTTCACATATCACATTGGTACTAAGTTTACTATGACCCTTATAGAACAGGTACAGTAGCTAGAGTTCACATATCACATTGGTACTAAGTTTACTATAACCCTTATAGAACAGGTACAGTAGCTAGAGTTCATATATCACATTGGTACTAAGTTTACTATAACCCTTATAGAACAGGTACAGTAGCTAGAGTTCACATATCACATTGGTACTAAGTTTACTATAACCCTTATAGAACAGGTACAGTAGCTAGAGTTCACATATTACATTGGTACTAAGTTTACTATAACCCTTATAGAACAGGTACAGTAGCTAGAGTTCATATATCACATTGGTACTAAGTTTACTATGACCCTTATAGAACAGGTACAGTAGCTAGAGTTCACATATCACATTGGTACTAAGTTTGCTATAACCCTTATAGAACAGGTACAGTAGCTAGAGTTCATATATCACATTGGTACTAAGTTTGCTATGACCCTTATAGAACAGGTAAAGTAGCTATTGTCCATATATCACATTGGTACTAAGTTTACTATAACCCTTATAGAACAGATACAGTAGCTAGAGTTCACATATTACATTGGTACTAAGTTTACTATAACCCTTATAGAACAGGTACAGTAGCTAGAGTTCATATATCACATTGGTACTAAGTTTACTATGACCCTTATAGAACAGGTACAGTAGCTAGAGTTCACATATCACATTGGTACTAAGTTTGCTATAACCCTTATAGAACAGGTACAGTAGCTAGAGTTCATATATCACATTGGTACTAAGTTTGCTATGACCCTTATAGAACAGGTAAAGTAGCTATTGTCCATATATCACATTGGTACTAAGTTTACTATAACCCTTATAGAACAGATACAGTAGCTAGAGTTCACATATTACATTGGTACTAAGTTTACTATAACCCTTATAGAACAGGTACAGTAGCTAGAGTTCATATATCACATTGGTACTAAGTTTACTATGACCCTTATAGAACAGGTACAGTAGCTAGAGTTCACATATCACATTGGTACTAAGTTTGCTATAACCCTTATAGAACAGGTACAGTAGCTAGAGTTCATATATCACATTGGTACTAAGTTTGCTATGACCCTTATAGAACAGGTAAAGTAGCTATTGTCCATATATCACATTGGTACTAAGTTTACTATAACCCTTATAGAACAGATACAGTAGCTAGAGTTCACATATTACATTGGTACTAAGTTTACTATAACCCTTATAGAACAGGTACAGTAGCTAGAGTTCATATATCACATTGGTACTAAGTTTACTATAACCCTTATAGAACAGGTACAGTAGCTAGAGTTCATATATCACATTGGTATTAAGTTTACTATAACCCTTATAGAACAACTAAAGTACCTAGAGTTCAAAATTATTTCTGTTTCCATAATTTTCAGTGCGAATGTAAATGTGGTGCAACATCAGAGCCTCTTCCATTTACTCAGATGGTACACTATGTGTCTGCTACAGCTTTATGGTAAGTTATAACCAAATACATATTGTGAGTTGGACTTCTGTTTACTGTGTGTCAGTGTCATGTGTTACCCTGACAAAATATTTAGAAATTTACATAACAAATAGATACAATGTCATGATTTTTTGCACAATTTAACTTTGTCAGTATTAGTGTAGGCATGGTGAAATGAAATCACAATTTACTGTGCAACTAAAAAAAGCGACCAGTTTTTGTTCAGACACCAAAATTATTACCAAAACAGTGTTATATTCCATTCGATTTAACAAAAGCAATATTTCTGCTCATTAAGAGAAGAAAATGACTTGGCAAATAATTTCAGTTTCCACCACTGAGGGCGCTGTACCAATCGTGGCATATTTGTTTATTTGTATTTACTTGCTTGTTTGCAAAGGATATTTGCATAGTTCAATGAGGAAATGGCTTACATTATTATGCTAACTAATTTTCTCAAACGGAAGCATTAGTGTTTATTGTGATGTCTTAGAAATACTGTCATAGGAGGGAAACATAATCCATGAATGATTTTCTGTTGCAATTGATGCTGCTGCGATGGTTGCATAGCATACATTTACATACATTTAAAACAATATCTTTTATCCAAAAGTGGTCCTTTTAAGCCCAATTTTCACTTCTTCATTTCATATGTAAGTAATTTATTCGTTTCACAATATATACGTAATGTGTAGATAAGGAAAAAATTGGATTGGTTCTATGCTTTATTACTCCCTTCAAGTTAAAGTTGATCAATGTAGGGTAGGTAAATTCCTACTCTGTAGTGGAAATAGTCCTTGGCCTAGGGGGTCTTGTGTATGAAAAGTCTATGGCATCTTAGGGGTTAAGATTTGTTCATGACATGGAGATCTGAGCAAATGGGGCTGAAATTTAATGGGGATGCATCTGGGCATGTGTAGATGAAGCTGTAGTCACAACGTGATAATCCCATTAGCGAAAACATTGAAACATTATTTGAAAACATTTTGACACAGTTGGCCCTAACAACCATGACCATGCCCTTAGCAACAGTGAAATGACGACACGTAGTACAAAGATTACAACAGGAATGGGTAGGTAAGTGAATACAGATTCCAAAAATGTATGCAAATCTGCCTAGCAACAAGACCACGCCCATAGCTGATTAGCAATAGTTAAATACAGTTGTTCTACAATGTTATTGGCACTAGTATTTTTGAAGTAATGTATTTGAGGGACTGTATGGTATTTATGAAGACTTTGTTTTGTCTCTACAGTGCACAAGCCAAACAAATGAGAGAAGAACATAATATCTATGAACCTGTAATGTTTAGTATCCTCCTGCAGAGAGCTGGTGGTGTTGGTGATGTTAGAAATTGTCCTGTAAGTAATTAGATATTATTGCCGTTGTATGTCTTCCTTCAGTCGAGAAATTTACTAGTGATATAATGAGGAACCTTGTCATTCATAGTATTTCCTGACTGAATGAAGAAATCTTTTGGAGAATACAAGTATAATTCAACTTTCATACAAAAGCTTGATTTGAGTCAAGTTGGGAAAATAATGCTTTCAGCATACATGTATATTTCAAGCTCTGCATGAAGAACCAATTATGTATAACATATGTGCTTGTGGTGTAGAATATCTGATATTTTCTAAGTACATGTATTGCATAACAGAAACAGTTGTCACTTAAATTATTTTTGCTAACTGTACACTTGGTAATGAGGCTGAACTCGATTAGTTGCTAAATGCAACTATTTTCAGTCTTTTTCTCTTTTCAACTTTGTATATTGAGTATATTGTTATAATTTATTCATATGATTTATGAGAATAAATTATTATTATTTACTATTATTAATAATCAGTGGATCAATTCTGTATTTTCTAATGTATTGCATACAGCTTGGCTTGTGTTGTGTAGAATAACCAGGGGATCAATTCTGTATTTTCTAATGTATTGCATACAGCTTGGCTTGTGTTGTATAGAATAACCAGGGGATCAATTCTGTATTTTCTAATGCATTGCATACAGCTTGGCTTGTGTTGTGTAGGATAACCAGTGGATCAATTCTGTATTTTCTAATGTATTGCATACAGCTTGGCTTGTGTTGTATAGAATAACCAGGGGATCAATTCTGTATTTTCTAATGTATTGCATACAGCTTGGCTTGTGTTGTATAGAATAACCAGGGGATCAATTCTGTATTTTCTAATGTATTGCATACAGCTTGGCTTGTGTTGTGTAGAGTAACCAGTGGATCAATTCTGTATTTTCTAATGTATTGCATACAGCTTGGCTTGTGTTGTGTAGAATAACCAGGGGATCAATTCTGTATTTTCTAATGTATTGCATACAGCTTGGCATGTGTTGTGTAGGATAACCAGGGGATCAATTCTGTATTTTCTAATGTATTGCATACAGCTTGGCTTGTGTTGTATAGAATAACCAGGGGATCAATTCTGTATTTTCTAATGTATTACATACTGCTTGGCTTGTGTTGTGTAGAGTAACCAGGGGATCAATTCTGTATTTTCTAATGTATTACATACAGCTTGGCTTGTGTTGTGTAGAGTAACCAGGGGATCAATTCTGTATTTTCTAATGTATTGCATACAGCTTGGCTTGTGTTGTATAGAGTAACCAGGGGATCAATTCTGTATTTTCTAATGTATTGCATACAGCTTGGCTTGTGTTGTGTAGAATAACCAGGGGATCAATTCTGTATTTTCTAATGTATTGCATACAGCTTGGCTTGTGTTGTGTAGAATAACCAGGGGATCAATTCTGTATTTTCTAATGTATTGCATACAGCTGGCTTGTGTTGTGTAGGATAACCAGGGGATCAATTCTGTATTTTCTAATGTATTGCATACAGCTTGGCTTGTGTTGTGTAGAATAACCAGGGGATCAATTCTGTATTTTCTAATGTATTGCATACAGCTTGGCTTGTGTTGTGTAGGATAACCAGGGGATCAATATCAATTACACTGTGTATAGACAAGTTATTGTCTTTGAACAGAAACTATCAATCTTTATTACCTGGTCATTCTGCATCATGACAACTTACATGTACATCATTGGTTCTGTGGGGTGCATAATTTGAAATTATTTTTCCCAATTTTTAACACAACTAAACTGACGTTCAATTGTGCTATACGCATAGTAAAATGTCTATCTGTATGATTGTGTAGGTCTGAGTCAGTAACCACTAATCTGAGAGTGGGTTTCCTTGGTATTGAGTGGGGACATTAAGTAGGGTTGTAGTGATGGAAAATTGTAAAAAATGAAAATGATTATGTGATTCAAAAAGTGTGACAGATATTTAGTTTTAAAAAAAACCTTAACTCAAAAAATCTGTGGCAGATTGGTCTGAAATTTAGTAGGGAGGTTCAAAAGGAAGTATAAAGAATAGACCTGTTGCCAGTTCCAAGATTCATTGCTCGTCTTTCCATACAATACCATGTATTGTGTACATGCTGAGGGATTTGCACGCACTACTCAGGGGAATGGTTGTCTTCTGACTGTACCCTGGGTTTACCTGTAAAATCCCTTTCTGTAATTGATGGCGTTTAGTCTTTGTTCTAAAAAATCACTCACAATCAAAGAGGTCAGTATGTCCGTCCATTATTTCTGGACATTATGTAAGACCCATTATCAGAGCTGTAAATATCGGCAAAACAGACAGAACTGTGATAAGCAAGTGACAAGGAATTACTCTTGCTGGCTAATAGAAACAAACTCTCATATGGGCAGTCTGAATATACAAATTGATGTATTCCAAAGAGATTTTATGAAATGTGAGAATAGCACAATATCTGTCCAATAGATTTTAATTCCATACAATTAATCCATTTGTTATTCCATTTCAGAGTAATTGTGGTAAGAGCATACAGCTACAAAGGAAATTAATGAATTGTCCTGAAATAGGTATGTACGGTAATATCACTATCTCAATTCTGTTTTTAAAATTTAAAACTGTACAGTTGTGTTATAATGCCAATGGTGCTATTTTTTTAAATTGCTATTTGTTGTTCTCTTGTAGTAAGCATTGGTCTTGTGTGGGATTCTGATCAGCCAAGTATTGATCACATTATGGATGTCATTCGAAGTTTGGGGACCACTATTAGACTACCCTATGTGAGTATAACATTTCTTATTCTAAGAACCCACTATTAGACTACCCTATGTGAGTATAACATTTCTGATTCTATGAACCCACTATTAGACTACCCTATGTGAGTATAACATTTCTGATTCTAAGAACCCACTATTAGACTACCCTATGTGAGTATAACATTTCTGATTCTAAGAACCCACTATTAGACTACCCTATGTGAGTATAACATCTCTGATTCTATGAACCCACTATTAGACTACCCTATGTGAGTATAACGTCTTTGATTCTAAGAACCCACTATTAGACTACCCTATGTGAGTATAACATTTCTGATTCTAAGAACCCACTATTAGACTACCCTATGTGAGTATAACATTTCTGATTCTAAGAACCCACTATTAGACTGCCCTATGTGAGTATAACATTTCTGATTCTAAGAACCCACTATTAGACTACCCTATGTGAATATAACATTTCTGATTCTAAGAACCCACTATTAGACTACCCTACATGTATGTGCATATAACATCTCTGATTCTAAGAACCCACTATTAGACTACCCTATGTGAGTATAACATTTCTGATTCTAAGAACCCACTATTAGACTACCCTATGTGAGTATAACGTCTTTGATTCTAAGAACCCACTATTAGACTACCATATGTGAGTATAACATATCTGATTCTAAGAACCCACTATTAGACTACCCTATGTGAGTATAACATTTCTGATTCTAAGAACCCACTATTAGACTACCCTATGTGAGTATAACATATTTGATTCTAAGAACCCACTATTAGACTGCCCTATGTGAGTATAACATTTCTGATTCTAAGAACTCACTATTAGACTACCCTATGTGAGTATAACGTCTTTGATTCTAAGAACCCACTATTAGACTACCCTATGTGAGTATAACGTCTTTGATTCTAAGAACCCACTATTAGACTACTCTTCATGTATTTGTGTGTACCATCTCTGATTCTAAGAACCCCAATTCGACTCCTACCCTATGTGGGGATACTACCTCTGATTCTAAGAACTCCTATCACACTCTATTTGTGTGTACCACCTCAGATTCTAAGAACTCCTATCACACTCTATTTGTGTGTACCACCTCTGATTCTAAGAACTCCTATCACACTCTATTTGTGTGTACCACCTCAGATTCTAAGAACTCCTATCACACTCTATTTGTGTGTACCACCTCTGATTCTAAGAACTCCTATCACACTCTATTTGTATGTACCACCTCTGATTCTAAGAACTCCTATCACACTCTATTTGTGTGTACCACCTCTGATTCTAAGAACTCCTATCACACTCTATTTGTGTGTACCACCTCTGATTCTAAGAACTCCTATCACACTCTATTTGTGTGTACCACCTCAGATTCTAAGAACTCCTATCACACTCTATTTGTGTGTACCACCTCTGATTCTAAGAACTCCTATCACACTCTATTTGTATGTACCACCTCTGATTCTAAGAACTCCTATCACACTCTATTTGTGTGTACCACCTCTGATTCTAAGAACTCCTATCACACTCTATTTGTGTGTACCATCTCGATCTCAGATTCTAAGAACTCCTATCACACTCTATTTGTATGTACCATCTCTGATTCTAAGAACTCCTATCACACTCTATTTGTGTGTACCATCTCTGATTCTAAGAACTCCTATCACACTCTATTTGTGTGTACCATCTCTGATTCTAAGAACAACATTACATTATTTACATTACATGTAAATAAATTTACAGGCAATACTTGGCAAGCTTTTCACTAATGCATTTCCAAAAATTTACAAAATTTTTACTTTTTTTGTCCAAAATGTTGCTTCCACATAGTAATATTTTTTTTCATACATTGATTCACTGAGTATTTTGAACTCTGATAATTAAACTAAAAGTCATTACAATTTACTTACAATGTCTATTGATTATTTCTTTCAGGTATTTCAAGGTGTATTTGATGACAGAGCCCATAAATCAATTTTGTATTTAGTTGGTATCGTTACGTATTATGGTAAACATTATTCCACGTTCTTCTTCCATACCAAACTGAGAGTTTGGATATACTTTGATGATGCCACAGTCAGAGAGGTAAGATAGTATCTCAATAATGACACTAATAGTAAACTTAAAATCAGTTTCTATAAAATTAAAGCAATTTTCAGATATGTAACATACAGATAGGGGCATATACATCATTTTAAGATATGTAACATACAGATAGGGGCATATACATCATGTCAGCAAAGACACAACAACTAACTCATTTGACAGAAAACATGTTTATTTGTACAAAACTGTGGAATGTAAATCATGATTTTACTTTTGAATGTAGTGATTTGTAACACGTACTGGGTACATTGAAACATTCTGTATTCATTGTATTTCAACTGTGTTGCTGTACTACAACCATGAGCCTACTGTATTGCTACACCTGTACTACAGTTTCAAACTGTGTTGCTATGTGTACACCTGTATTGCTATACCTGTACTACAGCTTCAAACTGTGTTGCTATGTGTACACCTGTATTGAAATATGGCCTACAGTTAGAGTTTATATTCAATTTGTATAAGTGTATTACCCAATACTATATGGCATACAGTTAGAGTTTATATTGTATAAGCTACATAATACTATAGTTTTACTGTGTGTGTGTGTGTGGGGGGGGGGGGGTCTGTGGCTAATAATTTTTGTCTGTGACTAATGAAATTTATAACACTCTTTTAGCCATGGTGGCGAATGGTTTTTGAAACCCAGTGCTAATACAGGCAAGTCTTGGTTAGACACACAATATATATTATATGATTGCTTTCATTATAGATTGGCAAATCTTGGTCAGATGTGGTAGAGAAATGCAGAAGAGGACATTATCAGCCGTTATTATTGCTATATGCTGACCCATCTGGTACAGTTGTATCTACTGAAACAGCCCCAACTAAAGTATTTATGTTACCAAATGATACCCAACCTGATCGTAAGTATAATGTTAAATTGTCTTAGAAAATGAATGCCATGAAGTATTTCAATTCTTTGTACCTGTACAAGTGGTTTACTTCATCAATAAAGAATAACAAGTTCACTTATTTTCACATACACCTACATGTATTAGTTATTATGTGTAACTTGTAGAGTAAAAGTTATGGTGTTGTTCTCACTATTACTGGAGACACTGGTTGGGACTTGTGTATTGCACATAGGTGGGGTAATATGGCTCAGTATTTGAACAGACTTTGTACCCATGACAGTGATACGTTAACCAGTAAGATTTTCAATTGGAACCATGCTCACTGGGTCAGCAGATATTGCCACATTGACATCATGTAATATTAAGTTTGTCAGGTTACGTAAACAATCAAATTACATAGAAAACAGGTATTGGTATGTTTTCTAATAAACCAAAATTAAGCACTTATAGTATTTTTAGAACAACATATTGTTGTGAAAAATATTTAGATTTCTTCAAAGCTGAATGCTTTTCTTTTTGTTCAGTTGAGACCCCACTCAGGATCTAAACACGTCATTTTAGGGGCAAGGGGTTACAAACTCACTGTTATGTGTTTTGGAATACAAACTCACTGTTATGTCTTTTGGATTACAAACTCACTGTTATGTCTTTTGGATTACAAGCTCACTGTTATGTCTTTTGGAATACAAGCTCACTGTTATGTCTTTTGGAATACAAGCTCACTGTTATGTCTTTTGGAATACAAGCTCACTGTTATGTCTTTTGGAATACAAGCTCACTGTTATGTCTTTTGGAATACAAGCTCACTGTTATGTCTTTTGGAATACAAGCTCACTGTTATGTCTTTTGGATTACAAACTCACTGTTATGTCTTTTGGAATACAAGCTCACTGTTATGTCTTTTGGATTACAAGCTCACTGTTATGTCTTTTGGAATACAAGCTCACTGTTATGTCTTTTGGATTACAAGCTCACTGTTATGTCTTTTGGATTACAAGCTCACTGTTATGTCTTTTGGAATACAAGCTCACTGTTATGTCTTTTGGATTACAAACTCACTGTTATGTCTTTTGGAATACAAGCTCACTGTTATGTCTTTTGGATTACAAACTCACTGTTATGTCTTTTGGAATACAAGCTCACTGTTATGTCTTTTGGATTACAAGCTCACTGTTATGTCTTTTGGAATACAAGCTCACTGTTATGTCTCTTGGATTACAAACTCACTGTTATGTCTTTTGGAATACAAGCTCACTGTTATGTCTTTTGGATTACAAGCTCACTGTTATGTCTTTTGGAATACAAGCTCACTGTTATGTCTTTTGGATTACAAGCTCACTGTTATGTCTTTTGGATTACAAGCTCACTGTTATGTCTTTTGGAATACAAGCTCACTGTTATGTCTTTTGGAATACAAGCTCACTGTTATGTCTTTTGGATTACAAACTCACTGTTATGTCTTTTGGAATACAAGCTCACTGTTATGTCTTTTGGATTACAAACTCACTGTTATGTCTTTTGGAATACAAACTCACTGTTATGTCTTTTGGATTACAAGCTCACTGTTATGTCTTTTGGAATACAAGCTCACTGTTATGTCTTTTGGAATACAAGCTCACTGTTATGTCTTTTGGATTACAAGCTCACTGTTATGTCTTTTGGAATACAAGCTCACTGTTATGTCTTTTGGATTACAAACTCACTGTTATGTCTTTTGGAATACAAGCTCACTGTTATGTCTTTTGGAATACAAGCTCACTGTTATGTCTTTTGGATTACAAACTCACTGTTATGTCTTTTGGATTACAAACTCACTGTTATGTCTTTTGGAATACAAGCTCACTGTTATGTCTTTTGGATTACAAGCTCACTGTTATGTCTTTTGGATTACAAACTCACTGTTATGTCTTTTGGAATACAGATTCAATTAAGGATGAATTCCACTTTTTATTTCACTGTCCATTCTATCCATGATTTATGAATGCACTTCTTCATTTTGCAAACTTTAATGAGTCACACAAATAGACCTTTATAATAAACAATTTGCATCATAACTTTGGAGATATATATACGTTGATACAAATCAAAATTATAATATGTGTTATGCCTTCAGATTTGAGTTCTGCCAATAGCAAGGGATGACTAAGCATGCATATAAATGCTATCAAGCAATACAGAGAGCCTGTATCAATATGTTGTGTTGTTCCTTGATAGGTTCACATTGGAGAGGAGATAGTTGTAGCTATAATCAACATTTTGGCAGTGATGGTAGTGAAAGACATACATCCAGTTATTGGCAGAATAGAAGTAACATTGGTAAAAACCATGAGACGTCTACTGAGACACAATCTTTGTCATCATTGACATCAACAGAAGAGACAGCACAACAGCCTGCCAAAAGACGATCTCGAGGCCGGTCCAAATCCCGAGATAGAGCCAGAGAAAATTACGATACTGTATCAGTGTCATCATCTGCTAGCAATAGCTCTGCTGATAAAAGTAAAACACGCAAATCTAGGAGCAAATCTCTAGATAAGTTGCGAAGTCTTAGACGTCAGTTTAGCAATGCATCATACAGTTCCACTGATTCCCAACGAATTGATGATTATGAAGACCTTAACACACTAGAAAGAAAACGACCATTCCAGGGTGTTCCCATTCCTCCAGACAACAGATACCATACTCCAGGCAATGGAAAACTGAGTACAGCAAGTCCAAAGATGCCAAAGGCATTAAAATCACCAAAAGTTAAAAGAAAAGGAAGTTTTAAGGGTGGCAAAGACATAGTTAGAGCAGACATCATCAGATGTGAAATATCTGCCAATGCTGGAACTACAAAACAAGATTCACTTGTATACAACCCATATGACAATCTACCGACACTTGATCAGGATGAGCCACTGCAACAGAGCCAGGCAACTGAATTCAAATCGTGTGAAAGGTCAGAGGTCAACAAGGGGGGTCAAAAGTTACAGTCAGGAAATGTTGATAATCATCAGAATAATGGCACTAGTAGTTATGTTGAGGATCTGAAGCAAATTCATACATCTCCTGAACACCAGCTTGGGTTCCCACAAAGTGTGGAACCTAACTCTAACTATGAACAACTGCAGTTAATACATGAACAGTGGTTGAACGAACAGAAGTTGCTACGTGGGGAACAACTTTCTAAAACTGTTGGACAGCTGCAAGGAAACAAAACACCTGCAGTGTGCACACCCACCTCTCAGGCTGAGAATCCAAGTAATGTGCCAGTGTTACAACAAAACCCACCAAAGCAAGAACAACAGATATACTACTACCAGCCAAAACCACAACAACATAGATACCCTACAACACCAGTAGTGCATAAAGACTCAAGTTCAGAAGTTTATACTTCTAACCAGTCTGTGATACACCCCGAACATCAACATTTCCCACTCGCAAACCACAACTTACAGAAGAAAAGAATGACTCCAAAACTAGTGAAACAAAGAAACACAGAAAATAAACCTGCATCAAAGAATGGTAGCAGCTCTGAAATCAAATTAGCAAAGAGACTTCGAAGGAAGTCTCTAGGTGGTTTTGACAATCGAGGAACAGAAGAACTGAAAGAAGCCATTGCACAACAGCAACAACCTCTGAGACCAAGTAGTGCATTACCTTTCAAAGATCACATGATGGAACATTTAGAGACTGATAAAGGATACACTAGTGTTGATCACATCAAAGGTGGTTTAGTTCATTCTGGGTATGCTACATTACCCAGAAAAGTCAAGACAAAATCAGGATCTGCAGTGTCATCGTCAGCTTTAATGACAAAACAATCAAGTGTACAGGTCAATAACAGTAATGTCATTCCATCAGGGAATGGTCAAACTGTGACAGGGAGTGGTCAAACTGTGACAGGGAGTGGTCAAACTGTGACAGGGAGTGGTGGGCTTCAAAGGAGCGCAAGCTTCCACTGTAGAAGTCAAAACAGTATTTACAAAACTGATGACAGCAATACTGTCATCCCCACAGAGCTTGGTCCAATGGTCAGAGCAAACAAGCAGATGAATTGTGAGGCAGACAAAGGACGAAATCGCAGCAGTAACAGTAGTGCAGATTCTTGTCATAGTGAAACAAGTAGTCGACATAGTGTACAGTCTGAGAAGTATGGGCGGCAGTCAAACACGGCCACTCCACTCATGAAGCACAAAGGTGTATTGCAGGGAGACACTCCTTATATAGCAGAGATTGGTAGGAGAGACTCGGGATACAAAAGTGGAGACAGAACAAGTGGTAGCTCAACTAGCAGTTTCTCAGCAGACATACCAATAGTAGAACACAGCCATAGCTATATGCCCCTACGCAACTTGAGGCATGGACCACATATAGACAAGAATCACCAAGGTCAGATGTCATCTGATAATGGTCAAAATCTGATAGATTTCAGCCGTGCAGAACAAGTCAAGCTCTCCAAAGGTAAGAACACAAAAGCATCTAAAGATATTTTTATTAATATTTTTAATTTTTTACATTTGTAAGGCTAAGAACATATCAGTGTTCTAACATTACCCTCAACTCAATCTGTGCCTCTTACCATACTTAACCATGTTAGCACCCCAGGCACTTCCATTGTAACCTCTCAAAGTAGGGGATGTGTGCTAGCTCAGACACCCCTCAATTGCAATGGTTGAGACCTGGGTGTTGACTGGAATATTTACCAAAAACAAAACTTACTAAACTGAAAGTACTGGGCCCTTGCTCAAGCAAGGACACTAAATTAAATGCAGTTACATGTAAGTATGGTAATTATCAAATTAATGTATAATTACACATGTATTATACCATCACAACAGTTTAGCTAAATTTTAATGTGACCTTTTCTAGCACATATATACTACAAGTGTGTGTCTTTCTACCATATCAGACCAAAATCACAAGTCTCAAGCCCCCCTCACTTGTGAAGTCTCAAGGCCCCCCCCCCCCCCATTACTTTTAAAGACTCCAACACCCCTCATGTTTAATGTTATTGTGGAGTTATTCAAAACACTTTGACACAACTGGCCCTAGCTACCATGACCACACCCTTACATGTAGCAACAGTGAAATGGTGATGTATCACAAAGATAACAACAGGGATGGGTAGGTACATGAATAAAGGTTCAAAAATTGTATGCATATATGCCCAGCAACAAGACCACACCCATAGCAACAGCCAAATACAGTTGTGCTACAACGCCACTGGCACTATTTTTTGATATGGGGATTTGTATGCGTATCATATTTACATGTACTACCAGTTATGAACTGGACAATTAAATAAAATGTCCTTTAAATGTACTTCCCCAAACTACTAGTCCATAGCTAATATGTGGTCGTATGAAAGTGTTTTGAGCATGAGAAGAGTAAAACACAGAACCATATACCTTAGTTTGTAAGTTATAGAAAATACAACTTAATTTACAGAAGTTTCCCTTTGTCTGTAAAATATGTTGCCGTCAAGACAAATTATTGTCAAGACGAATTCTAATGAAAGATGTACTCTCAACCTCTTCTAAAATGTTATCACCAAAAATCCAATTATTACTAGTGTTTTCATTGTAACTTACATGTCATGGTTAAATTGTATTTCAGATAGTGAATATTGCCAATATTGATGTCAGGCTATTCACAATATGTACATGTAGCTAATCTGTGGTTTGCATTTAGTTGACAGCATTCGATGTGATTCATTACTCCAAGAAGCTGAAAATCTTATGGATAAATCCTCACAAGCAGAGAAGAAGGGAGATCTAGCAACATCATTATGTTCATGTTTGAATGCCATAAGTAAGTTACCCCTCTGAGCGTTAGTGTATACCCTATGTACCCATACCTGTATACCCATATGTACCTTTACCTGTATACCCATATGTACCTTTACCTGTATACCCTATGTACCCTTACCTGTATGCCCATATGTACCCTTACCTGTATACCCATTATGTACCCATACCTGTATGCCCATATGTACCCTTACCTGTATGCCCATTATGTACCCTTACCTGTATGCCCCATGTGTTCCCATACCTGTATACCCATATGTACCTTTACCTGTATACCCATATGTACCTTTACCTGTATACCCTATGTACCCTTACCTGTATACCCATATGTCCCCATACCTGTATACCATATGTACCCTTACCTGTATGCCCCATGTGTTCCCATACCTGTATACCCATATGTACCCATACCTGTATACCCATATGTACCTTTACCTGTATACCCTATGTACCTTTACCTGTATACCCTATGTACCCTTACCTGTATGCCCATATGTACCCTTACCTGTATACCCATTATGTACCCATACCTGTATGCCCATATGTACCCTTACCTGTATGCCCATTATGTACCCTTACCTGTATGCCCCATGTGTTCCCATACCTGTATACCCATATGTACCTTTACCTGTATACCCATATGTACCTTTACCTGTATACCCTATGTACCCTTACCTGTATACCCATATGTCCCCATACCTGTATACCATATGTACCCTTACCTGTATGCCCCATGTGTTCCCATACCTGTATACCCATATGTACCCATACCTGTATACCCATATGTACCTTTACCTGTATACCCTATGTACCTTTACCTGTATACCCTATGTACCCTTACCTGTATACCCATATGTCCCCATACCTGTATACCCTATGTACCCTTACCTGTATACCCATATGTACCTTTACCTGTATACCCATATGTACCTTTACCTGTATACCCTATGTACCTTTACCTGTATACCCATATGTACCCTTACCTGTATACCCATGTGTTCCCATACCTGTATACCCCATATGTACCTCTACCTGTATACCCATATGTACCTTTACCTGTATACCCTATGTACCTTTACCTGTATACCCATATGTACCTTTACCTGTATACCCTATGTACCTTTACCTGTATACCCTATGTACCTTTACCTGTATACCCTATGTACCCATACCTGTATACCCCATATGTACCCATACCTGTATACCCTATGTACCCTTACCTGTATACCCTATGTACCCTTACCTGTATACCCATATGTACCCTTACCTGTATGCCCATATGTACCCTTACCTGTATACCCTATGTACCCTTACCTGTATACCCATATGTACCCTTACCTGTATACCCTATGTACCCTTACCTGTATACCCATATGTACCCATACCTGTATACCCTATGTACCCTTACCTGTATACCCATATGTACCCTTACCTGTATACCCATATGTACCTTTACCTGTATACCCACATGTACCCTTACATATATACCCATATGTACCCCTACCTGTATACCCCATATGTACCTTTACCTGTATACCCATATGTACCCTTACATATATACCCATATGTACCCTTACCTGTATGCCCATTATGTACCCTTACATATATGCCCATATGTACCCTTACCTGTATACCCCATGTGTACCCTTACATATATGCTGAATAAATATAGACTCCACAACACAAGATTGCTAAGTCTCATTTGTTCTTATTTTATTGGAAAAATAAATGGTATTTTTGGGTAAAAAAAATCAAATTTTTAGTCAAAAATATCAAAATTCACATTTAGAACGTTATTTTCAAAAATACCTGACAAAATTACATCAGATGTAGTAAACATGTACCTTTGAAAATTGCAGTGAACAATATACATATTAAAAAAACAGCCCTACATCATGTAAATAACAACAGTATGTAAACAAGTAAATAAATAGCTCAGTTTTATCGGCAGAATCATGATTTGTTCCTTCCATAATCACATAATTGACAGTTTCTGTTAGAAAACAATCCTGATCTTATTTCCACTAGAGTCCAGCCTCCAAAATCAACTTCGTCGTTAGTTAATACCCACGGGAAGCTATTACAAAGGGCTCCTTCCGTCCCTAATTATGTAATTTCTCTGGAAACTGATGCTTTATAAATTGATTGATTTATTTAATACCAATATCTTTGTCATTCTGTAGCTCGTTTAAGAAGTGCAATGGACCTAACAGAAATAGATCATAATCATCGTGGTAGGGTTATCCTAGAAACCAGACACAAAGCTTGTTTATTGAAATCTCAAAGTTTGCATCGGCGATTAGTTGCTAAGAGACAAGATCCAATGATGAATTCTCTCTATAAGGATGACTCAATCAATGACCAATTAAGGTAAGTACAAAACTATAGATAATTTTCATTTCATTCTTGGCACAAAGGTGACATTTTAAATTACAATAAAAGTCTCATTTCTACAGTACTATGGTGTCAAATTACAGTAAAATTCTTTCAATTCCACAGTACCAGTAGAACAGTAGAATTCTTTCATTTTTATAGTACCATGATGTCAAATTACAGTAAAAGAGTGCCATTTCTATTGCACCATGGTATCAAATTACTTTAATTTCGTGAGTACTGTGGTGTCAAATTACAGTAAAACTCTAAATTTCTTTTCCTCAGTACCATGGTATCAAATCTCAGCATTCCTGGTAAACGAAGTGATGATTTGATCAATTTACAAGATCCAGAGTCTAAGAAACAACAAGATTTACAGCAGCAGATCAGAAAACTATATCAGCAAAGAAATGGTAATTTAGTGCCACAATACCCAAGCCAGGACCAACCTGTATGTACAAGTCAACCACAAAGTGTGACCAGATATTTACAGCAAAATGACAGAATGATCAATGAACGTGCATCAAATGCACTGGGATCTCAGCCAGACCTTTCTAGGGCTCAACCAGTTTCAGAAAGAGAATTGAACACAAATTATAGAAATGTAGAGACTGTGTATCGGACAAAGTCTGATAATTATGGTCAGTTAGGCTGTGGTAACAAACTACAAAAAAGTCATGAGAACCTACGCTATGGTCGACAAAATAGTACACAGGGCAATCCATCAACAGAAACAAGTAACCTTGACAACAAGAATCATTATGGCAACTACTACAGTGTACTTCAAGATGATTCCAGAAGGGATGAACAGAATCACAGAGAGTTTATGCGACAAAGAGAGCAAGAGGTGAAAATGTTAGAAACTCCAAAGGACAGGACTTACCACAAGTACAAAGAGACATCAAATAGATGTGAGAATGATAACATTGGTTCACATCAACAATACAGTGCAGTAGGTATTACATATGGTGATCTAACAAGGAGTAAACCCATATCCAAGTCTACACCAAATGTTAATGTCATTGAAACATATCAAAGGACAGCATACAGAAAACCACGAACTGAACAGGATAAACAACATGATGTCGATAGACAAAAACAGATCATTCTAGCTAGACATAGAGAAATGGTTGCCAAGCAGAAACAAACACTGTTAGAGAAACAGGAGTTGTTAGATAGACAGAATCATAACCCAAAACAACAACTAAACAATGAATATACAAGATCACAACCTATGCTGTACTATCCACAATCTGATGTACAAAGACATACCAGTCAAGACCCAAAACAAGTAGCACTGCAAACATGGTATAGGAAAGAAAAAGACAGGCATAATCCAACACAGAGAAGAGAAACAGGCAATCAAGATACTGCTACATTATCAGGTAAAGAAGACCTCCATATATGTACTTGTACACTAAAGAGTTCAAAACTATATTAGGTCCTTTAGACTCTAGGGTGCAGTACATTATGAGCATACAAGTCTGACTATCGCTATGTCTAGACTCTAGGGTGCAGTACATTATGAACATACAAGTCTGACTATCGCTATGTCTAGACTCTAGGGTGCAGTACATTATGAGCATACAAGTGTGACTATCACTAAGTATAGACTCTAGGGTGCAGTACATTATGAGCATACAAGTCTGACTATCACTAAGTATAGACTCTAGGGTGCAGTACATTATGAGCATACAAGTCTGACTATCGCTATGTCTAGACTCTAGGGTGCAGTACATTATGAGCATACAAGTGTGACTATCGCTAAGTATAGACTCTAGGGTGCAGTACATTATGAGCATACAAGTCTGACTATCACTAAGTATAGACTCTAGGGTGCAGTACATTATGAGCATACAAGTCTGACTATCGCTATGTCTAGACTCTAGGGTGCAGTACATTATGAGCATACAAGTGTGACTATCGCTAAGTATAGACTCTAGGGTGCAGTACATTATGAGCATACAAGTGTGACTATCGCTAAGTATAGACTCTAGGGTGCAGTACATTATGAGCATACAAGTCTGACTATCGCTATGTCTAGACTCTAGGGTGCAGTACATTATGAGCATACAAGTGTGACTATCACTAAGTATAGACTCTCGGGTGCAGTACATTATGAGCATACAAGTGTGACTATCGCTAAGTATAGACTCTAGGGTGCAGTACATTATGAGCATACAAGTCTGACTATCGCTATGTCTAGACTCTAGGGTGCAGTACATTATGAGCATACAAGTCTGACTATCACTAAGTATAGACTCTAGGGTGCAGTACATTATGAGCATACAAGTCTGACTATCGCTATGTCTAGACTCTAGGGTGCAGTACATTATGAGCATACAAGTCTGACTATCGCTATGTCTAGACTCTAGGGTGCAGTACATTATGAGCATACAAGTGTGACTATCGCTAAGTATAGACTCTAGGGTGCAGTACATTATGAGCATACAAGTGTGACTATCGCTAAGTATAGACTCTAGGGTGCAGTACATTATGAGCATACAAGTCTGACTATCGCTATGTCTAGACTCTAGGGTGCAGTACATTATGAGCATACAAGTGTGACTATCGCTATGTCTAGACTCTAGGGTGCAGTACATTATGAGCATACAAGTCTGACTATCGCTATGTCTAGACTCTAGGGTGCAGTACATTATGAGCATACAAGTCTGACTATCGCTAAGTATAGACTCTAGGGTGCAGTACATTATGAGCATACAAGTCTGACTATCGCTATGTCTAGACTCTAGGGTGCAGTACATTATGAGCATACAAGTGTGACTATCGCTATGTCTAGACTCTAGGGTGCAGTACATTATGAGCATACAAGTCTGACTATCGCTATGTCTAGACTCTAGGGTGCAGTACATTATGAGCATACAAGTCTGACTATCGCTATGTCTAGACTCTAGGGTGCAGTACATTATGAGCATACAAGTCTGACTATCGCTATGTCTAGACTCTAGGGTGCAGTACATTATGAGCATACAAGTCTGACTATCGCTATGTCTAGACTCTAGGGTGCAGTACATTATGAGCATACAAGTCTGACTATCGCTATGTCTAGACTCTAGGGTGCAGTACATTATGAGCATACAAGTCTGACTATCGCTATGTCTAGACTCTAGGGTGCAGTACATTATGAGCATACAAGTGTGACTATCACTATCCTACATTATGTACATGTACATTATGACCACTTTCACTTGTTTGACAGGTACCTGTCCAAAGTGTGGATGCAAGGAATATTGGTTACCTGATGCAGCCAAATGTTACATGTGTGACTTCCATACAAACACACAGACAATACCAATAGGTGAGTACACAACATGACTTCCATACAAACACACAGACAATACCAATAGGTGAGTACACAACATGACTTCCATACAAACACGCAGACAATACCAATAGGTGAGTACACAACATGACTTCCATACAAACACCCAGACAATACCAATAAGGTGAGTACACATGTAACTTCCAGACAAACACACAAACAGTACCAATAGGTGAGTACACAACGTAACTTCCATACATACAAACAAACACACAGACAATACCAATAGGTGAGTACAGATGTGACCTCCAGACAAACACACAGACAATACCAGTAGGTGAGTCCAACCCACCTATCAGAAAAAAAATTTGAACACCCTGATAATGTGACAGATGTAGATATTGGGTGCTCAGGGGACTAAAAGCGAACAAACGACAATAAGTAAATAAAGAAATGGCGCCAGGTTTACTACATAGGATTAAAATCAGACTGTGTTATACCCACATTGACACTCACATAGCATGGGATTAGGTTGCATGTTTTAAGCAAAACAACAGATTTCTGTGAAAATATACTGTGTGATCACTCAATTTCATGTACAAGGAATGAATGCATGCGAATTTGCATATCACTTGCATAAGGTATATGTACAGATAAATCAGGGGTTGCTCAAATGGACCATGTGACCTGTGGGTACTATTGGTACTTCCTTATAGTAACTTTTACTTCAATGTTTTAGGCAACATTTCTAAATCCAATAATGTTGTATGTTTGATTGCAGGCATTGCAAGCACAAGAACATGAGAACCCCTTTCAATCCAACACTGAATGGAGAAACTAGCATACCAGCATATATACATAATGTACAGTTAGTTTATGAAGCTATACATTTGAATGACATAGACTAGTATGACATGCTTCCAAACAGACTAATTGAACCATGTGAAAATGAAGGAAAATTTTGAACCTGAACTTTAATACAGGAATGAGAGAAAACAGTACACAAACAAGACAGTTATCCGGAATGAGTGATGTTGTATGACTAGATGTATACAAAGGAAACCAGACCGTTAATACATAGGACACTCCAGCAAGATGCAGCAATTGTACATGTAGCAACAGAGTTGTTAGTACATGGGAAGGGATACTGTATGCAACAAGATGCACAAAGCACAACCTGATTGTTAGCATGTGTCAAACAAATAATATTACAAAAGAGAAATTAAAAATAAAATCATGGGACCATATAGTTTATTTGTGTTGTGAAATGTATTTAATCATTTAATCACTTTTTACATAATCAAGAAAAATGCAAAACAAGCAGACTATCAGATACGTTGTGTTGGTCCGCCCTCACCAGTGAGAGGGGTTAATGGATGTGTGAGGGCGTCCTATCATGGCGTACCTTACAGACTACAAAATAAGGCGTTGTGTTTGATTTCTTTGCATGTACAGGACTATGCATGTTTACTGCCAATCATGAAATAAAACTTAATTTTAGGAATGATAGACTAGCAAATTGAAATAGAATTGAAAATTATCCAAAGTTGTTGCTATGCAGGACAAAGTAAACAAAAATCAAAGCCATTTCAATCATGTCCGTTGATTTTTCATTTTAAGCACAACTGAACTAATGAACTTCAGTAGTGCTATAGGCATGGTGCAGTCTGTGTGTGTGTGTGTGTGTGTGTGTAAACTACAAACTCAAAAAGGCCAACCAATTGCATTGGACATAACTTATGGTTTCTAGGTTTGGAAATTGTTCAAAGTAAAATGACAGGTATGTGATTTGGGCCAAAATTTAAACTCTAAAGCCACTGGGCAGATCGGGTGTTTAGATTAAGAATTGTTCATGACATGATGATCCCATTAATGATATGCAAATCAGGACAGAAAATTTTGTCGTTTTAGTCCAAAATCTATAGTTCCAGAACTCTACTGAGCAGATTGGGATAAAATGTGATGGTAACATTCTTCGGGGTGTTTAGATTAACAATTATTCATGACATGACAATCCCATCAGGGCTAAGGTGTGTCTTAATTGTTAAAAAGCTTTAATTCCAAAACTACTGAGCAGATTGGGCTGAAATTTAATGGAGATGCATCTGGGGATGTGTAGATGAAGATGTATTCACAACATGATGGATCCCATCTGCGATATGATAATTAGGTCTAAAAATCTCAATTTTGGTAAAAAACTAATATATTGAAAACTACATGGTGAAAGGGGCTGAAACTTAAGGATTTTGCCCTAGCAACCATGACCACACCTTTAGCAACAGTGAAATGATTATGTATGCAAATATGCCTAGCAATAAGGCCACGCCTATAGCAACAGCCAAATGGTTTATATTGCAAAGATGTAAGCTGGGAAGGGTAGGCAAGTAACATTCCAAAAATGTATACAAATATGCCTAGCAACAGCACAATGCCCATAGCAACAGCCAAATGATGGCATATATTGTAAAGATAATAACTGATTACTATGCAAGCAAATAAACATTCAATGTATTCAAATATTCCTATCAACATGACCATGTCCATAGCAACAACCAAATGATTTATATTGCTTAGATGAAACCTGACATGGGTAGGTAAGTGAATAAAGATTCCAACAATGTAAGCAAATATGCCTTGCAACAAGACCACGCCCATAGCAACAGCTAAATACAGTTGTGCTACAACGCCATTGTTGCTCAGTAAAATACAAGTCCATCATTTTCATATTTTAGCTTATACGGAAGAGCTTCTAATCTGTTTAGACTGGTAATACAGAATTGTATCCACTCTCAGAAGACAGTTTCCCATTGCAGTAAAAATCTCAATTTGTGATGTACTTATCTTTTTTGTGAGAATGTTCTATCAATGTACACTAACTACAGTACTGTGACATCTACTACATGTAAATAAATAATTATACACTATGTAGTACTATCTAGTATGTATCAGTGAGAATTGTGGTGAAATGGATGCTGTTGTAGCCAGTGTTAGGAAGTCAGATACAACAATAGATGCGAGTATACAACGTATATTTTATGTATTTCAGTAATAAGTTAACAAGTGCTAGGTATACAGATATTTCCATTTGTGTGCACTACCCAAATAAATCATTTCATTACAATTCCATTTGTAAAATCTCTCAAATTCTGAGATGAAATACTGTTGCTAAATCATGATAGCTCTGTAAACACTTTAAAACATTACATATGTTGAAAATTATTGTCTGTGCTTATATTACCAGATTGGCAAGGTAAAAGTAAAATTGTAAGTTCTTCATATTTCATATAGACACTGCAGCAGAGATTGCTGTCATAATTAGTTTGTGAAAGAAGAGTACATACATTAATGAAGTCAGAGGGCATCTTAGCATTGAGACTAAACCTTTTTATACATTCTGGTGAGAGTTTACCGGTAAAATTGTGAAGTCGTAACTGTGTTTTTTCTTACAATCACTAGCTTTCCATTTGTAAGTTCATCCATGGAATGAGACCAGTGTGAAAGTGTAGTAAGTTCATCCATGGAATGAGACCAGTGT
Organism: Glandiceps talaboti; assembly: GCF_964340395.1. Taxonomy (NCBI): domain Eukaryota; kingdom Metazoa; phylum Hemichordata; class Enteropneusta; family Spengelidae; genus Glandiceps; species Glandiceps talaboti. The sequence goes on from NC_135570.1 coordinate 15,775,992, forward strand.
GAAAGTGTAGTAAGTTCATCCATGGAATGAGACCAGTGTGAAAGTGTAGTAAGTTCATCCATGGAATGAGACCAGTGTGTAACTGTGTATTTGTAAGTTCATCCATGGAATGAGACCAGTGTGAAAGTGTAGTAAGTTCATCCATGGAATGAGACCAGTGTGTAACTGTGTATTTGTAAGTTCATCCATGGAATGAGACCAGTGTGAAAGTGTAGTAAGTTCATCCATGGAATAAGACCAGTTACGTGTGTATTTGTAAGTTCATCCATGAGACATGAAGTTTTCAGAAAAACAAGTCTTCATAGAAAATATACTCCCCCTTCAAATGTGACTGAATGGAGACATGATTTCAAAGTGTCTGTGATAATGCAGTGAATTGCTGAATTTCAGTAACTGAACCTGAAGATCCAGGTCTAGGTCAAAGGTCAATGTCTAAAAAGAAAGTTTAAACCTGACAATATAGGGGTAGACACTTTAATGTAGTCTCCATTTATTTAATGTTTTGAGTTAATTGGTGAATCATGATTGAGTATGGCTGCAAAGTTTAAGTTGTAAAACGTTTCACTAAAAGTTGATACTAGTATTTTCTTGTTTTATTTTGTTGTTAAATAATGAAAGGAAGCTTAATTTATTAATCAATTTACCATTATCAAAATCATAAAAAAAAATCGAACTATAAATGAACTTCATGAAGAATTTTGTTGTGTAAAACACTGTGTGTATAGCGATTGAATAATTTCCCTTGATGTTATAATTTTGGTGGACAAAAAAGTACTGCCTTTGACTTTGACATGGTGCAAAGTTTGTTTTAGAACATCTCCCTCACACGTACGTATACGGTGTAGAAGCAGGATTAGTAGTGCTGTATGTACATTGTACTTCCATTATTGTACGAGCTCAGATCGCTTAATTCTTTTTGTGGTCTGAGGTACAAGTAATAAGGGAAGTATAGTTAAACAATAACACGAGTGATCATGAGATGACTGCAGTTTTTTCACAGAGTTCAGGCTCAGTTAGTAAACAAACAAACAAGTAAATAAACAAACACACACACACACAACAACAAACAAAACCATAAACAAACAAACCGATAACTGAGTAGATAAATCAATTAATAAAAAACAACAACAAACAATCAAATACTGACACTCCCCCCCCCCCCATAAAATAGTCACCATCGGAGATACCCCTAAAAGGTCGAGACTGATCCCTACCCAAAAGGGTATTTCCATGGGTGAATTTTTTGGGTTAGTATTTGTTTGTTTGTTTGTTTGTTTGTATTTGTAATTGTAAATAAAACTATAACTGAGCCCGAGCTCCCTGTGGTTCTTTGTCAAACAAATTAGCATGATTTCGGTTGAAGCTTCAATGTGAATTGGTGTTGGAAATAAAAGCAAGTTGTATACGTTTTCATAACGACGTTGGAATAAGCAAGTTACATTTGAGAGATAAACGTTGAACATGCACGTAACGTGAGACATGACGTACATGAAACGTACCTGAAGGTCGTCTATGATGCTCAGCCCTCTCTGAGACGGTGTAGAATATATGTGACAAGTTGGATGATATCTACTGCCCTCTACGGCAATGGGACATCGCTGGCCCGCGGAATGGCCGGAATATCATGCCAGAAAATGCGCTTGCATTAGATAAGGAATGAACCATTTGATTGGGGGGGGGGGTTCTGGAGGATTTGGACCTAACAACAATTTTTTTTCCAAACACCATGACAGCAATTTTATTTTCGAGAGCAATTTGACACAGCAATTTTTTTTTACCAAGTAGAGGTACATATTTTTTTTAATATATGCTTTAAATGAGAAGAGACATACATGATGAAAGTATCTTATTTCAAAACTAAGAGGTAACAATGAATGCGGTTTATTTCAAAACTAAGAGGTAACAGTGAATGCAGCAAGTAAAATTTGAAAGTAGGCAGTAAAAGTTGAATAGAAGTTTGAGCGAGATAAGTGGGGGTACGTGGTATGGAGAGTTTTGAAATTCAGAGACTAAAAGAATGCTTTCTGGTGCTATTTTAGCATGCTGAGGTAGTATTCACTGGAAAGAATAAGACTCATGTTTGGTGATTTTCATCACACACTATGTTTGCCATTAGTGTAGTTACCCCTCAGACTGTGAAAACATACAGTAAACAAACAATTGAATTGGTAATTAGTGAGGAGGTAAAATTACAGGTATGGGGTAAGTTTACCCCTAGACATTTTTGAAATTGAAATGCTTTATGTCAAGGTGGAAACAATATACTAGTTAAACTTTGAATCACAATAGAAGAGAGCAGTGTGGGGGTGGAAAGTTTCGGAATTTAAGGACTAAAAGAGTGCTATCTGGTGTTATTTTAACATGTCAAGGTGATAATAATACCCTTTCCTGATCACACTTGAAATTTGAATTCAGAAAACTATGACCAAAATAAATCCTCAAAGTATATTTTGGGATGCAATGCCATTTAAAATTTATTTTATCTTTATGAACAATTACAGGATTCATTCAAGGTACTAAGTCAGGTCAGTATTCTTAGTAATTTAATTTGATTGTAGTGTTTCAGTTTGTTTTAGCATTTACCAACTGTTAGTATAAACCTTTGATATTGATAAGAACTTTAAGAAATGGCTACATCAGAAACACATGTACCTGGGAATTTGACATTTGTAGCCAGTTTCCGCACTTGTGGCACACCATTATTTTTAAAGCTCATACCCTAGAAACAATTTTTCTTTTTCTGTCTTGCGTTAGTCAGCATATTCCAATTTTTTCTCTCGAAAATTCTCCAGCCCCCCCCCCCAAATCAAATGGTGTACCCCTTACCTCCAGCAACATGCTGAGACGTACGTGGGAAGAGGGGGAAGTTGGGGTGTCTTAGGACTCCCCGGGGCTGTATTCAGTGGCACTGCACTGCGCTGCAGAAGTGGTCTCTGTTATAATAATAGTCAACACAAGGCGTTTGCTATTATATGTGCAAGTGCATGTATTTGCAAAGTTGTTATCTGTGTACAAACAAGCCACGCTACACGTATTTCCAAAGACCATTACCGCCATGGCAGCACCAGCAACAAGATGGGGTATTTTAAGCGCGGGCAAAATTTCACACGACTTTTGCTGTGCTCTTCGAACCCTGGACCCAAATGAACATCAAATTACAGCAGTTGCGGCGAGATCTCTCGAAGCGGCCAAGAAATTTGCTGAAGTCCACTCGATCGATAAGGCATACAGCGACTATGAAGAACTGGCAAGAGACAGTGATATAGGTAAGTTGTTTCTTGGGATATTATAGTCTTGTTTGCATACGGAGTAATCCGGGACTCGATTCTGACAATTGTCCCTCCTACCTTCAGAGTCCAGTCAGTAATATAGACTCGTGCACCGTCGAAATTACTGTCTGCTGTATTTCATCTGTATATAATTATAATAGCGAGTGGTACAAGTGAATCATTCTTGACACTGCACTGTGTGTGTCAATTTATGACTGTATGATTAGTGTACATTTATTTAATTGTCATGTGAAGAATGGGCCTTACAATGTACATGTCTGTCATCTCTGTCAATGGGCCTTATTATAATCTACATGTCTGTCATGTCAAGAATGGGTCGTACAATCTACCTGTCTGTCATTTGTCTTTTGAACGATTTAATTGAAAAGAACACATTATAACTGATGAATGGCCTCTACTCGTCAAAGTGAACTTTGAAATCTCAAAGTTCAATGGACATTACTTCATCCTCTATGGGACAGAATTCATAATTGTCTAGGAGTACAGTAAGTGCTATAATGGTCTGATTTACCAAAAAAAGAGAAAAAAAAAGATATTTCAGTGTTCTCCCCAGGAGAGATTTCAAGGATGGTGATAGACTGTCAACAGTCTTCTTGACTTTTTTGTAATTTATCTTTAATACTATTTTTACATTTGATTTAGGAATAAAACCAAGAGACCAGTTTCCAAAGTTAAAATTCTTTATTTTTCCGACGTTTCGGTCTTTCACAGAAGACCTTCCTCAGGGTACTAAAAATGAATAAAAGCAGTGAAAAGGACCGGTTAAAAACTAGATATTGGGCAGTGATACAATAAAAGCATAAAATATAAAATGGTAAAATGATACAGCTAGGTGAATAAAAAAGTTCGAAAAATGGAAGTGTTGAACAAAATAAAAGACTTACAAAGTGGTTCAAACGGCACACAGGTCAACAGAGCGGATCATTTTTACTGTTGAAATTAATTAAAAAAACATGGTGTGTGTGTTGGACTTTCAATGAAGTCAAGCTGACTATTCTAACCCACAGTACTTTCATTTCTATGAATTATTCATGAAGTACCATTGTTTATTTGCATAACAAAACAAATGTAGCATTTTTGCTTGCACAAGACTCACAAAAGTGATCCAGACTGTGGATGGCCCACTCATGTTAACTTATAGCATGGATGTATCCCACTAATAAATTAATTAACGGTATATAGCCTTGGTAAAGAATGTTCAGTTCAGTTCATGCATAAGATTAGTTAAAATCCACAGGACATGGGTGATTGCTTGTCCAAGTTGTTAGATTGTCCACCCTGATTATGTAAATATTATGCGTGTCTGAATACAGACTAGGATAGTGGCTAAATTGCTTATTAATTAACATATAAATAACATGTTAATTTGCATATTGGTTTGCATAGTGATCAGCACATAGTATGCATTTCTTCAACACAAACTCTGACATGTTTATTTTAACACATACATACATGTACATTGAGGATCAGTCATTTCTCTTCATGTGAAAGTATTCTATTTTGTCTTTCAAACATTGCTAAAACTCAAGGATGGTAGAACCCTTTTGAAGCACAGCAGAAACCTGTTAAGCTTGGCGGCCTAGATGGCAAGGACCATGCTTTCTCTATAGGTAACATTTGTGTTTCGCCATCTTGAACGCCGCACGGGGTTGTGGGATTGCTCTCGCAATGTGCACCGGGAAATTTGAAGACGACTGTGGGGGTAGAATCAGTTGAAAGCCATCTTTACTATGGACAACACCATACGAATACCGCACATTGATTACCGAATTGTTTTGAGTTTCCGTGAGAGTTTGAAGAGATAACCATAAGCTTCTTTTTATCGTTTTTAATGTACATGTACCAAGATTTTTTTTTCACCGAATGTCGTCATTTCAAGACATTTTTTTACGATCGGCGATTTGGACGTGTTGTGATCGACTGTCAGTGGTAATTGAATGCTGTTTACATCAGTTTATGACGCGTTTTCGACTTACAATCAGTATTCTGATGTCGTATTGCTCTCTATTTGTACGTGATTTTACAACATGAATGTGCAATGAACTATAGTGAGACAATATTTATACATGTATATATTATATAAATTTATTTTTTAGTATATTTGACAAGGAAGCCATGCAATGATTGAATTGAATCAGAATTTCTCTCCAGACACGCCACTCATGTTTTCATGCGCGATCGTTCGCTTCCGTGTTTTTCGTCAAAATATAGCAGTAAAATGTTGGAATCATGACATAGACAAAGAAATATTACCGAAATTGTGCTTAATTTACCAGAAGTAATAACGGGACACATGATATGGCGATGCTACAAATAGCGTTTACAGCCGTACTCGTGTTGATTAATTCCTTAGTTGTATGACGACGTACAGTGAAAAAACACTTCTTAGTACATTCAAGACAATGAAATTGAGCTACCGGAGTGGCTGTCGCTTCAAACTTTTACTGAAATTCAAAATAATTCGGTAATCAATGTGCGGTATTCGTATGGTGTTGTCCATAGTAAAGATGGCTTTCGACTGATTCTACCCCCACAGTCGTCTTCAAATTTCCTGGTGCACATTGCGAGAGCAATCCCACAACCCCGTGCGGCGTTCAAGATGGCGAAACACAAATGTTGCCTATAGTGGGGAGAACACTGTATTTGTAGCACAAACTGAATTTCAGTTCAGTTGTGCTATTATGGCAAAGTCTCTGTCTATCTGTGTGTGTGTATATGTGTATATACGTGCGTGTGTGTGTGTGTGTAAATGACCTAAAGTCAAACCTCAAAACCAATTGCTTTAATATTAGTATGAAATACAAGAGATTTTTTGTCAAAAATCTTTTGGTCAAAAATTCCAAAACTACTAAGCAGATGGGCTATTTTTAAAAACATTTTTGTGAATTAAAGAAGTACAGTCATGAGAAGGGCCACCTTGTCCATTGAACTTTTTTGAGATATGTCCACAGACAGACAGACAGACAGGCAGACAGATGGACAGCCAGACAGACAGATGGACAGACAGACAGATGGACAGACAGACAGATGGACAGACAGACAGACAGACAGACAGACAGACATACTGACAGGCTGGCTGACTGACTGACTGACTGACTGACTGACTGACTGACTGACTGACTGACTGACTGACTGACTGACTGACTGACTGACTGACTGACTGACAAAAGTATAACATAACCCTCTTCCAGGAAGTGAAAATAAAAAGGGCCACATGAATCATTAATCTTTGATGGCATTTTCAGATATTGTATACATTGGGTCCATTCATACACAACATGCCAATTGGAGCAAGATTATGTTGACTCATGGTAAACCAGTTCTGTGTGAGAAACCTGGAGGTGTCAACAGTAAAGAAGTATCAGAGGTCATTGCCTTAGCCAAAGAAAAAAATGTATTCTTTATGGAGGTAAGATTGCATGCACTGTGTATCATCAGTTAAAGTAGTTTTATTCCAAAATATGATATATTTTTTTATCTAATCAGAAGCTCTTGCATAGCACTGGCCCAAAAAAGTGTTGTTTATTAAGACCATGCATTTTGTGGCAGATAAAATGTAATTGTAAGCCACTTTTACAGTTCCATCAAAGACTCAAGAAGCAGTCAAGAAGCTGTGATTTTTAGCACAACTGAACTGAGGTTTAGTAGTGCTATAGGGATCGCCCGGTGTCTGTCTGTGTGTGTGTGTGTGTGTGTGTGTAAACAACTTAAAGTCAAAAACCAATACGCCATATTCCGGTTATCGAACTTCCGGTAATTTCGCAGGAAAGTATCGCGAGAGGGCGCACCATATCTGACAAAGTGAGGGCCAGAATTTTCGTCATGGCATCTAATAGTATGGCGATGTATGAAGCTGTCAACAAAATGGGCGTAAAAGAACTCCGTGCATTCATAAAAGAGCGGAAAATTACTACTTCTAAAACGAGGAAAGCCGATCTACTAGATATCGCCAGAAATGCTGTCAACCTTGGTCTTGAAACACTGGAAAATGATGATTTTCTGAGAGAACGGAAGAGGAGACGAATAGTGCATGTCGGGCATCAAAAGATCGAACTAATCGACAGCGGAAACATTGAAAGTTGGACAGAGGACCTTCGTAATATACCCGATATAGATATGATAAACGTCTTTCTTTACCTTACTGGTGTCTGTTGCTGGACCAAAGAACGTTTAGAAAATTACAAATCTGACAACAGCTTCCAGCTAAATGAGGACCGACACATAGACAACGTCAAATGCCACCACATACCAAATCTCGACCATCTGTACGTAAAAAGTACATGTGTAAGGGAAACCAGCCAATCTGAAAAACCTTATGAAGCAGTGATTTTGATGAATTACAATGGAAAAATCATCTCAGGATCGTGTCCTTGTGTTGCGTATTTATCTTTCACACCTTTACTCTCATGAAGCATTTCTATCGGTCCTCAACAAACCTAGCAGCTGTTATCGGCATTTATAAGTACGACAGGAAGTTTTTCCCCCTGTCAAATTAAGTGCTAATCGATGCTCGTTCACTTTATTGTGTTTCTTTGACTTATTTGTTCGTCAGCAATTTAAAAATGTAATAAAAGTCACCACATTCCACTTAGTTTTATTTTTTTCGATTGCCTATGGATGATGGGAGTGGGCGCGACTGTTGACTTGTCCGTATTTCTTGGGGAAATGAAATTAACTTAGCAAATTCCAACACTCTGAATCGTAAAGACGCATTTTATGAATATCTATTCGTTATTTCTTCTATCATTACAGTGACAATGGTACTTGCAAACACTGTGTTGCAGTGCTGTTTAGTTTACATGATTTTACCCAGAGAAACAAAGACAGAAACACCGAGGTGTGTACCGATGTTCAGTGTAAATGGGACAAACCAAGGAAACAATCAAAACCAATGCGCATAGATGATATCGATGTCCGAAAAAAAAGGAGGACCCCAATGCCACCAAAACCAACGATGGATACATATAAACCCGTTACTGAGTTTCCGACAATGACCAAAGATGAACTCAGATTAGCAGTATTTGATATGTGCGAGGGTACTAATGCTCTGTACAGAGATTCGTTGGATACAAACTTACCAAATGATGTCGAAGATGCTAAACCAGCAACAGTCGCAGAACTCGCAGAAATGTTCAACTCCAGGCAAGATTCAGATTTCATTTCATTTATGCAACAATTTTCATCACATTTGTCGTTATCGCGGTAACAAACTTGACAACTACCTCGTGTCAAAGATTTTATCAGAGGGATCAAAACATCTCAATGTACCCGCAATAAAGTTTGGACATGAATATGAATCTGTCGCAAGGCAGCTATACCATCAGTATTTACAAGATGAGGGGCATAAAGGTGTTAAAATTTACGAGAGTGGCTTAGTTATTTCATCGGACGATTCGTATATTGGGGCGAGTCCCGATGGCATTGTTGAATGCTCATGTTGTGGGAAAAGACTTCTGGAAATAAAATGTAGCTATAAATTTCAGGATGCGTTACCTTATGAAGCTGCACAAGACTCAGCATACAATTTGTACCTTGACAAAAATGAACGCATTAGATTAAAGACATCCTCAACGTGGTATTCACAGATACAAGGTCAGCTCGGGGTTTGCCATTTCGATCGCTGTGATTTTGTGTTTTTCACGAAAAGGGGTATCTCTGTTGAAACGATAGATTTCAATGCTAGTGTCTGGTCTGACATGAAGGAGAAGTTGTCAACTTTCTACATGAAATTTATTGTGCCACATTTGGTGAGGGAATAGGTAATAAATAGTATGATGTATTATAAATATTTATTTTAATTGATACGAATATTGCAGAGTATTGTATTTGGGTTTATGTACATTTTATGCATAATTTGATATTAAATGCAAAGTACGATTTACAAAGTCGTTATTTTATGATATTTGTATATGTGTAAAATTGTATGGATAAATCAACATTTTATATCAAAGTTTGGTTTTAACACATAAAGTCTTTATTTTTACGACGTAAATGAAATATATTACTATGAAATATTCTCATCCAACATCTTTTCTTTGAAAGTAACACATTTACTAGTATACATAGAAACTTCAGTCATACCATATAATGGAATTGATTGATAAAGTAACAGGTTACATAATTTTTTACAGTGAATATTAACTTGATAGATCTCAGGTTTTGCCGATCGGCTCGTAAAAGTTGCATATTCCAACAGCGACTGTAACACACTAGTTAGCAACGGGTTTCAGGTCGAGTGGCATAATTTGGTAATAGCAAGTGAAAACACTTCATTCTCCCAATAGCTTGTTCGACTTTAATTCTGTGTCTCGCAATACTTCGTGACTCAACTATTTCTGAGGAATTGAGTCTCTTGCCCTTCACTGTCTTACATTTACGGGTAAACGGAGGAATCCTCAATGTGGCACCTTTTTCTGTAAGACAATCTCATATCAAAAATCCTCTGTCCGCCATCACTTCGTCACCGGCTTCTATGAGATCTATTAAACCGCTCTCAACTGTGATGTACTTATCGGATACGTTACCACCATATAATTGTGACACAAATGTGAATAATCCAGTCGGACTAATGCCTAGTAACAATTTGTATGTATTATGGCTTTTATAGGTACTATATGTTGTTGACTGAGCAGTTGGTGTCCGTGGCTTCTGTATGAAAAGTTCTGTACAATCTATAATCACTCTCGTTTTGGGAAAGTGTTTTCGAAAAGAATAAGGCATGTGCTTGTCAATTATTCCCCTGGAAGGCCAAACCAGAAGAATCTTAAAAAAAATTGCGAGATAGGAAATCCAGGTTGTAAATACCCTAGACACATTAGATTGCTACACACCGAATAAGTCACCAACGAGACCCGACATTAAACCTAGTCGGAGACGAACTAATGTCAAAACAAATTCTTGAAACCTCGTAAGTTTTCGCTTCGGACCCGACTTTCTACTGCCTTTCTTTGTTTGGTATCGCTTTGAACTTTCACTCTCTTTACCTCGCCAATACTTCAACCCCGAGTCGTATCTTTCACAAATGGTGAAAAAATTATTGAGCCCCGAGACTCTTGGAAACCCGGTGTAATATTTGACTGATTTATCGGAGTCCAGTACTTTTTCCATCATGAGTTCTCTCCTTAAGAAATCTTTGTCGTTTAATTTAGTTTTCAAATCCTCAGTTTCTTCAATATCGACCATGGTCAAGTCTGTCTGTGTAGCTGCATCTCGTTGATTTAGGAATGTCTGGCATCCCATATTGTGGCTTTCGATTTCATCGACGTCTGTCGTCCGTAGTATGGCATATTGATGGTCACTCTGTACCGGCGTAATTTCTTCATTCTTCCATACTGTATTTATGATAAATGGGGAGAGAAGTATTAGAAAGTATTCAATCAACATTTATTTTATGAACAAAGTACACCATACTAGTACCTAGATTGTAGTATCAATAATATAAGAGGTGACATTTGAGTGTCGAGAAGATTTTTTTATTTACTTTGTTTTGCTTCCATAACGAACTTCATTAAACAAAAAAATTAGAAGCAAAGTTTTGTATTCTCATTCACTTCAGACAAATAAGTGTAAAAACCTAAAGTGTAATGACTGTTGTATTACCGGACGTCAGAACGGAGACGCCATGGCCACGGACGCCGTCTTTGGAAACATAAAAAGTGCAAAACTGTTTGACACATGCGCGCTAAAATACAAAGTCCCGACTTACTTTCAACATGGGATTTTGCTTGGCAACTGCCAATTTCCACCTCCCCGGCCACAACACAGTACACATCTTCAGCAGCTAAATCATCTTCGGGGATTTCTTCTCTAGTTTCTCTACAAGTAAAGTTTATTTCATTGTGGCTTTCTTCGTAGACATCTTCTACATGTAGTTTTTTTATTAGCCTTGACGATCTTGGTTTATGATGGCTTTGGCCCCAGTTTTTATACTCAAATAAAGTTGGAACTGGATTTTCTGGTGACGGACCTGACCCACCAATAAAATGACGGCTACATACCCTTGAAAATCGGTAAGGTACCCAACTAAATTCGCGTCGCATCATCCGGATCCACCTCGATCTGAGACTTTTTTCTTTACCGGCGCTTGGGAATGCATGGAAAGATACATCTTTCATCCATGGATACTTCTCAAGATTTCTGGCTTTTCTGGACGCAGCATTACATCCAGGAGCATTACAATAGTGGTTCGGCATACTTTGTTATTGATAGGCGATAATGCAATATTATAGCGTAAAGTTACGGGGAATGACAGAAAATCTTTAGTCAGTGGTTACTATGCCTATAGACTCTACTATGCTTTGCCACAATGCTCTACAATTCTGGCCCTCACTTCCGGTTCTAAAACAGCGCCCCTAGTGGCCAAACAATCATATCTTTTATCTTTTCGGGGCTTTTTCGATAACCGGAATACGGCGTATTGCCATGATATTAGATGGGTCCATTACCTTGGGTGTCTAGTTGGGAATATATAATACATGCATTAGTTTTGGTGTTCGCATAACTTTTAACTAAATGGTCGGAGATATTTGTAGTGAATAATCATGATTTGAATTGACCTTTAGGGTCAATTATCAAAATCCAGTCATTTCTTAGATATCACAGACACCCTTTTACCAGTTATTTATTGACACTAATTTGTTTTAAAATCATGTCACCATTCAGTCACATAGAAGTAAAGTATTTGAGGTGCTGTGTCTTCTATAAAGACTTACAGGTTTCCTGTAAATTACATCTGTAGGCCATCTGGAGTCGTCATTTTCCAATCTATGATGAGATTCGCAGTATTGTATCATCTGGTAGGATAGGACAAGTGAAGATGATCATGGCAAATATCGGTTTTAGTGAACTGATTAATGTACCAAGAATAGCCAAACCAGGTAAAATACACATTTTATATTTGATTTACCGAGAATAAGTAGACCAGGTAAAATACAGATATTGTATGTGATGTACTAAGAATAGCTAAACCAGGTAAAATACAGATATTGTATGTGATGTACCAAGAATAGCTAAACCAGGTAAAATACAGATATTGTATGTGATGTACCAAGAATAGCTAAACCAGGTAAAATACAGATATTGTATGTGATGTACCAAGAATAGCTAAACCAGGTAAAATACAGATATTGTATGTGATGTACTAAGAATAGCCAAACCAGGTAAAATACAGATATTATATGTGATGTACCAAGAATAGCTAAACCAGGTAAAATACACATTTTGTACAGTCATGCATAAAGGTCGAGTCATGAAACTATACAAACAAGATAACTATGTTGTGATATGACACAATAAACTGGCATCCTGTTGATTATTACCACTAAAGCAATAGTCGTGGGTATTTAGGACAAAGATCGACTAGGTGACATAGGTCTTGTTTGTCTTCTAAAATCATGAAAATACAATCATTATTGATGTGTGAGTTACACCTGTATTATGGATGGGGGGGGGGGGGGGTTCAGACATTTGGTACTGCATGTCATCACCATGCATGCGCTCTATGAGAAAGTCGTGACCATTTGGTTCAGCGTTCAGTGCACATGGTGAGGAATATGCCACAAATGACCAAAATTATCAAACATGCTTGATATTTGGCTCACAGCCACGATTGACCAAAATCTCAATAAAAATTACCCGCACATGAGAGGAATCGGTACTAGGAAATGGCCGTGAGTAACATTTTACTGGCCTTTAAAGGAATGCTGAATTTTATACATATCACAGGGTTAACACTCCTCAATAATTGTTTCAATTCCAGTCATGATATAATTATCACAATGTTAATCATACTTTTCAATAAATACATGATAAAAGTCATGAATTTGTCACCTTGAAATCACCACACATCTGAATTTGAAATCACGTCACATTTGAATTTGAAATCATCGCATGTTTGAATTTGAAATCACCACACATTTGAATTTGAAACCACAGCATGTTTGAATTTGAAATCACAGCACGTTTGAATTTGAAATCGCCTCACGTTTGAATTTGAAATCGCCTCACGTTTGAATTTGAAATCACATCACATTTGAATTTGAAATCATCGCACGTTTGAATTTGAAATCATCGCACGTTTGAATTTGAAATCATCGCACGTTTGAATTTGAAATCACATCACATTTAAATTTGAAACCACAGCATGTTTGAATTTGAAATCACAGCACGTTTGAATTTGAAATCGCCTCACGTTTGAATTTGAAATCGCCTCACGTTTGAATTTGAAATCACATCACATTTGAATTTGAAATCATCGCACGTTTGAATTTAAAATCACAGCACATTTGAATTTGAAATCACCTCACATTTGAATTTGAAATCACATCACATTTGAATTTGAAATCACCACACATTTAAATTTGAAATCATCGCACATTTGAATTTGAAATCACAGCACATTTGAATTTGAAATCACAGCATGTTCGAATTTGAAATCACCGCACGTTTGAATTTGAAATCACAGCACATCTGAATTTGAAATCACAACACATTTGAATTTGAAATCACCGCACATTTGAATTTGAAATCACAGCACATTTGAATTTGAAATCACCACACGTTTGAATTTGAAATCACAGCACATTTGAATTTGAAATCATTGCATGTTTGAATTTGAAATCACAGCACATTTGAATTTGAAATCATCGCACTTTGAATTTGAAATCACCGCATGTTTGAATTTGAAATCATTGCACGTTTGAATTTGAAATCACAGCACATGACTGACTGATGAATTTTGATCTCTTTAGAACATGCAGGTGGTGGTATTCTGGATGTTGGAATTTACCCAGTTCAGCTAGTTGTTATGTTGTATGGAAATGAGAAACCACTGATAACAACCAAGGGATTCCTTTCAGAACAAGGTAATATATATGTGTATGACAGGGTGGGGGCCTAAATACTAACAACGTGCGATACACAGAGTAAATGGGAATTAGTTAGGATAGCCGAATAGTGTAGCAATAGTCTACAGGTAGGCTACAGTTAGGATAGTGGAATAGTGTAGCAATAGTCTACAGGTAGGCTACAGTTAGGATAGTGGAATAGTGTAGCAATAGTCTACAGGTAGGCTACAGTTAGGATAGCAGAATAGTGTAGCAATAGTTTACAGGTAGACTACAGTTAGGATAGTGGAATAGTGTAGCAATAGTTTACAGGTAGACTACAGTTAGGATAGTGGAATAGTGTAGCAATAGTCTACAGGTAGGCTACAGTTAGGATAGTGGAATAGTGTAGCAATAGTTTACAGGTAGACTACAGTTAGGATAGTGGAATAGTGTAGCAATAGTTTACAGGTAGGCTATAGTTAGGATAGTGGAATAGTGTAGTAATAGTCTACAGGTAGGCTACAGTTAGGATAGTGGAATAGTGTAGCAATAGTTTACAGGTAGGCTACAGTTAGGATAGCGGAATAGTGTAGTAATAGTCTACAGGTAGGCTATAGTTAGGATAGTGGAATAGTGTAGTAATAGTCTACAGGTAGGCTACAGTTAGGATAGCGGAATAGTGTAGTAATAGTCTACAGGTAGGCTATAGTTAGGATAGTGGAATAGTGTAGTAATAGTCTACAGGTAGACTACAGTTAGGATAGTGGAATAGTGTAGCAATAGTCTACAGGTAGGCTACAGTTAGGATAGTGGAATAGTGTAGCAATAGTTTACAGGTAGGCTACAGTTAGGATAGCCAAATAGTGTAGCAATAGTTTACAGGTAGGCTACAGTTAGGATAGCCAAATAGTGTAGCAATAGTTTACAGGTAGGCTATAGTTAGGATAGTGGAATAGTGTAGCAATAGTCTACAAGTAGGCTACAGTTAGGATAGTGGAATAGTGTAGCAATAGTCTATAAACAGCAAAACACTAAACAATGTGTAAATTTTTTGTTATTGTACGTACAATAACAAACTTTTTATGCTTTTTGCATCATATTGAGTTATGAACATGGACTTGGTGTATGTTCTTTCGCTTTATTTTTTCAAGTAGGAAAACATAGTGAAGCTGTTTTATCAAATAAAAATCCAAAATAGATACCAAATTCTCATCCATATGGCCACTTTAAATTAAGGATTTTGCTTTAATTTCACCAACTAAGGCTTTGAAGATGTGGGCTGGAGTTAGAAACCGGAGGAAGAATTTTGAAAGCATTGTATTTGTAGAAGTATTTGTAGAAGTAGTTGTATTTGTAAATATTTTACTACAGTAACTAAACTACAAGTAGCCCAGGCCCTGCTATTACAAGTCTACAAGTAAAGTGAAATGTACTGGATCATTTGAGAATACAAATATGCAAATTAGTATGCTAATATTTATCTCCTTGACACAGTTGAGGAAGTACATGTATAAAGGGTCCTGAAAGGGCCGTTGTGGCGATATAGATCCGAGCCAGGGGTAATAATTGTAAAGTGCATTGAGCACAGTGGGAAAGCACTATTAAAAACCAACATTACTATTATTTATTATTATTATAGCAACAGCCAAATGATCACATATATTGCAAAGATAACAACTTGGTTGGCCACTACGCAACTGGATAATCATTCAGCAAATGAAAACCTATACTTAGCATGGATCAGCATATGGATAAACATTTTCAATAACTGTACAGTTGTGTTACAACGCCATTGGCGCTAATTTTAAAACTCAATCATGCAAGTTTTGCTTAAATTTCATGTAGAAAATCATGGTATTTCTTGGAGTAAACACAGTAAAATATACATACTATGATAGCATGAATTTGTGGCTCCCTAGCTTGGTCATATTTGATAACTGGCACTTCAATAAAGGCTATGTCAACCTGCTATAAATAGCTTGTGATGACGTAATCTATTGGCGGTAAAGCACCAATTTGGGTCCAAAGGGATAATATATGGAGATTACATTTAAAGTGTCTACCCCTATATTGTCAGGTTTAAACTTTTTTTTTTAGACATTGACCTTTGACCTAGACCTGGATCTTCAGGTTCAGTTACTGAAATTCAGCAATTCACTGCATAATCACAGACACTTTGTAGTATTTATTTGTTGTCACCAATTTCCAATTTCTTTTAAACCATGTCACCATTCAGTCACATTTGAGGGGGCGGCGGGGCATGTGTCTTCTATGAAGACTTGTTATCAATGAAATACTGTTGAAAGATGATGACAATGTTTGACTCATTTTTACTTTCTAATTATACAGGTGTTGATGAAACAGCAATTGCAATATTACAGTATAGTGAAAACCGTTTTGCTGTTGTTAATAGTCATTGCAGCTTAGATCCAAGTCTTGAGGCTGATATAGTGGGTACCAAGGGAAGACTGAGGGTAAGTCACTGTGTAGGTTGCATGTACCAAAGATACTGGGTACCAAGGGAAGACTGAGGGTAAGTCACTGTGTAGGTTGCATGTACCAAAGATACTGGGTACCAAGGAAAGAGTTAGGGTAAGTCACTGTGTAGATTGCATGTACCAAAGATACTGGGTACCAAGGGAAGACTGAGGGTAAGTCACTATGTAGGTTGCATGTACCAAAGACACTGGGTACCAAGGAAAGAGTTAGGGTAGGTGACTACAGATAATGGGTACCAAGGAAAGAGTTAGGGTAGGTGACTACAGATAATGGGTACCAAGGAAAGAGTTAGGGTAGGTGACTACAGATAATGAGTACCAAAGAAAGAGTTAGGGTAGGTGACTACAGATAATGGGTACCAAGGAAAGAGTTAGGGTAGGTGACTACAGATAATGGGTACCAAGGAAAGAGTTAGGGTAGGTGACTACAGATAATGGGTACCAAGGAAAGAGTTAGGGTAGGTGACTACAGATAATGGGTACCAAGGAAAGAGTTAGGGTAGGTGACTACAGATAATGAGTACCAAGGAAAGAGTTAGGGTAGGTGACTACATATAATGCTACCAAGGAAAGAGTTAGGGTAGGTGACTGTAGATAATGGGTACCAAGGAAAGAGTTAGGGTAGGTGACTACAGATAATGAGTACCAAGGAAAGAGTTAGGGTAGGTGACTGTAGATAATGGGTACCAAGGAAAGAGTTAGGGTAGGTGACTACAGATAATGGGTATCAAGGAAAGAGTTAGGGTAGGTGACTACAGATAATGGGTACCAAGGAATGAGTTAGGGTAGGTGACTACAGATAATGGGTACCAAGGAAAGAGTTAGGGTAGGTGACTGTAGATAATGGGTACCAAGGAAAGAGTTAGGGTAGGTGACTACAGATAATGGGTATCAAGGAAAGAGTTAGGGTAGGTGACTACAGATAATGGGTACCAAGGAAAGAGTTAGGGTAGGTGACTACAGATAATGGGTACCAAGGAAAGAGTTAGGGTAGGTGACTACAGATAATGAGTACCAAAGAAAGAGTTAGGGTAGGTGACTACAGATAATGGGTACCAAGGAAAGAGTTAGGGTAGGTGACTGTAGATAATGGGTACCAAGGAAAGAGTTAGGGTAGGTGACTACAGATAATGGGTATCAAGGAAAGAGTTAGGGTAGGTGACTACAGATAATGGGTACCAAGGAAAGAGTTAGGGTATGTGACTACAGATAATGGGTACCAAGGAAAGAGTTAGGGTATGTGACTACAGATAATGGGTACCAAGGAAAGAGTTAGGGTAGGTGACTACAGATAATGGGTATCAAGGAAAGAGTTAGGGTAGGTGACTGTAGATAATGGGTACCAAGGAAAGAGTTAGGGTAGGTGACTACAGATAATGGGTACCAAGGAAAGAGTTGGGGTAGGTGACTACAGATAATGGGTACCAAGGAAAGAGTTAGGGTAGGTGACTACAGATAATGGGTACCAAGGAAAGAGTTAGGGTAGGTGACTACAGATAATGGGTACCAAGGAAAGAGTTAGGGTAGGTGACTACAGATAATGCGTACCAAGGAAAGAGTTAGGGTAGGTGACTACAGATAATGGGTACCAAGGAAAGAGTTAGGGTAGGTGACTACAGATAATGGGTACCAAGGAAAGAGTTAAGGTAGGTGACTGCAGATAATGGGTACCAAGGAAAGAGTTAGGGTAGGTCACTGCAGATAATGGGTACCAAGTGAAGGGTCAAAATTCAAAACACCAAGATCGACCTAGGTCATATTTGAAGGAAGATTCACATTCTCTGATTTGTGAACTAAGAGATGGTTGAATGTTTTTAAATGAACTTGACAAATGATAGTGAACCCCAGGAGTGAACCCTGACAGACACACATGGCAACAAAAATATGATAAGCTGATATCATTATATTATGATAGTGTTCTCCACAAGGGCCACCCGCCCCATTAAAACTGCTGTCACCCCTTTAGATTTACATACCAGCCACTCAGAGACTTGTTTGAAGACAGGCGACTTCCCATTGTTTTACAAGGAGACGCTTACGTACGAGCTAATACACTGTTGTCCAACAACTACAGCCAGTGCTAATTACGATTTGTTCATTGGTTTTAGTTCTAACACAAGGTGTGACTCACACCTACAAGCCGACATAATTGCGTAAAGGCAAGCATGAAAACATATTCAATGCCATTGACATGATTGCCATTATACAATATATGTCCATTTGTACCCCAAGAACCATCAAAAGAGTGTAACAGTCTAATATACCTTGGATAAAGTGGGGATATTTTTTCCAATCATCAGTTTTGTGTTCAATTTTACTCTTGAAAATACTTATAGTTTGTAGCTTGACATCCTACATCATGAAATTTCAAGCATTTTCCAATATATGGCTAATGATGTCACTAACTATCGCGAGATCATTGTAAGTCTTATGTTTCATGAGATTAGCACAGATGCCTGCATGTACACATACACAAACTTAATCCTTAAGGTGCTAACTACAAGAAAATACATATTGACGTATCTCTTCTGGTTTGCTAACGTACTGTGTGAAAACTTGTACAATGGTTTTGGATCGACATGCACATGTTTTGAAAACGATTTTGTGTGTTACATCATTAATAAATGAGACACAGCAGCATGCCTATAGCACTACTGAACCTTATCAGTTCAGTCCTGCTATAAATACACTGGACTAGTATTTCTTGACAAGGTAACTACTAAGTGTGTGTACCATGGTATTTGGTGCTGATGTTATCTCCAAGTTTTAGTGTAACTTCAACAATGCCCAATTGTGTCACTTGAGTCAAAGTTGGAAACCACTAGTAATCTATCAACATCTATGTAACTATTTTTGTTCTTTATTTATCAAAAAAGTTGTAAACTCAACATCTAGTCAGACTGACCTTGTCTCATAGACAAATGTCTTGTAGAGTAGATGTTCATTTTTGTCTGTGGTGTGTTTGGATCAATTAAGTTATGAGTAGACATTTCAAGGAATCATGTTATCAACTTGAAGCATATTGGACGACCTTATTTTAGATACCATTAAAGGCACATTTAGTGTTTTGGGGCTATGTCTTAAACAAAGACTTGTTACAGGTAGAAAAAAACTTTCTGATGTTAATTTAAATGGTATGTTTGTTTTTTTACAGATAGGAAAGCCTTTCTGGTGTCCATCAAAGATTAGTATTGAAGACAGCAATGGTACTGAGATCAAAGAATTTCCTTTACCTCAATCTTCAGCAACTTTAAATTTTGTCAACAGTGTTGGATTGAGATATCAAGCTATCACTGTCAGGAAATGTCTTCTTGAAGGTTAGTCTACCCAGCAGCATTGGGAAGTCATTTATGTACATGTACCATACAATCTAGCTTAATCCTAGTATTAGTGTGGATGTCAACGGGGTGTCAAATCATCAATGACCCCATCTGGTCAAACTTATTCAATCATGAACCAGAAAGTTGTTCATGCAAATGAGTAAACTCCCAACTGTTGTAATGATGTAAACAGTATATAAGTAGGTCCTGAGCTGACAAATATACCATATTTGGGCATTGTATAAATGGGGGCAGTTATGTTATGTCCAAATATGGTATATTATTGCTTAAAAATCTGTGATTGATTAACAAAAACATGTTTTGTTTATGACTCTCTGGGGTGGCTGTGGTTTGATTTTTAGCACAACTGCAGTGATAAGGTTCAGTAGTACTATAGGCATGGCAAAGTGTCTGTGTCTTTGTGTGTCTGTGTGTGTGTGTGTGTGTGTGTGTGTGTGTGTGTGTGTGTGTGTGTGTGTGTGTGTGTGTGTGTGTGTGTGTGTCATTCTCGCAAACCAGAGCTGTTATTTCTTCTGCCTTACTACGAAATAACAGCTCTGGCATCTTACAATGACAGACGGTTATTTCAGATATAGTAATAAATATTCATGAGAAATTACGTAATGATGAACCATATGTTCTGGCGTGCAAGCATGTTCACCATACGTGTGTATCTAACGCTGGTCGGCGACTAATTATACTTACACTCAGACTTATACCAGACCAGTCACTCTGAAAAAATGTCAATGTGACTAATTTGCCTGTTTCTAGGGCTATTCTTGTGAAGCAACAGTATTTTCTGAGCATATCAAGCGAGTCAAAAGGTAGACATAGTATATGACAAATGCATGCACTAATGTGAACGAGCAATTCAAAAGACCCATGTAAAAGTTACTAGTCTCATTTAAATCTATTAGGATAACCAATATTTGGCGGGGTTAAAAAGTGTAAAGTAAGAACGGGAAAGATTCGTTGAAAATTGACATTAAGAGCTGATAAACGGACACTTTACAGAGTATTAGCAGTATGGGTGCCATGAACTCATTCCCGGCTTTCTGAAGTCATGCGCCCAAAGAGCACTTTATATGCAGCATTCAGCCAAGGTTCAGTTCCTTGTAAAATCAAGAATATGGTAAACAACACTTCGATAACTACAGGTTGTGAATGGAATTAAGTTTATCTTGAATGAACTCGCATGAATCAGCAAATCTCGGCTTGTTGTAACCATGGAAGTATAACCCCACTTCCATGTTGTAACCTACTTTGCTTCAAACTCACTATCATATCAGACGTCTCGTCTGACGGTTCAGCAAATCCATGCTCTCACAAACCCTAGTATTGACACTTTGAGGCAAGAGTCATAGATCATTATTTATGTTTATACATATATCATTCCAATGTTGTCTAGAGGATGACAAAAATTAAACTTCAAGCAACAAGAACCCAACTTGCCAAGTATATATATGCAGGGTGAATTCTGCAGTTATTGATTTGTTGTTGTTGACATAATTGCCCTAGCAATCATGACCACACCCTTAGCAACAGTGAAATGTTGACGCATATTACCAAGATAGCAGGGATGGGTATGTAAGTGAATGCCTATTCAAGAAATGTATGCAAGTATGCCTTTCAACAAGAGCACACCCATAGCAATTAACAGCTAAATGATGGTTTATATTGTAAAGATGAAAAGTAGGAAGGGCAGGCAAGTTATTAAGATTCAACAAATGTATGCAACTATGCCTAGCAACAAGACCATGCCCATAGCAACAGCCAAATACAGTTGTGCCACAACGCTATGTTAGCTCAAGAAATTAAATAAACAAAGAATCCATTAAAATGTCTATACCTCAAACGTCAGTGGTTTTTTCATATCGTGACCTTTGCCTTTCATCTCATATACAAGGTCAAATAGCATTTTGTATGTAGAGACACCATTCAAATATGCACAATATTATTGTTACTATAAAACACACAAGTTGGAGAGGGGGGGGGGGGGTATGTCTTCAAATGAAGGCTTTGTGTTATCATCAGTGTATATACAAAATCATCTGAAATTTGTAACCTGCATTCTTAAAGATCTTGGATATTTAAGGGGATTGTGTGGTTTATAAAGACTAGTCATATATTTTGAACTAATATTGTGTTATGTTGTGTTACTTTTTGTTGTGTTGTGTTATGTACAACCTATTACAGGTCAAATTGAGAGTGAGTTGATGTCGCATGAAGACAGTCAGAAGATAGCCGATATTCTACAACATATGAGACATGGGCTGGGTTATGTACTGCCACAGGATACAGAGAAAGTTACCATGTTAAGCCAATAATTGGAGTTTACTCTACTGCCACAGGATACAGAGAAAGTTACCATGTTAAGCCAATAATTGGAGTTTACTCTACTGCCACAGGATACAGAGAAAGTTACCATGTTAAGCCAATAATTGGAGTTTACTCTACTGCCACAGGATACAGAGAAAGTTACCATGTTAAGCCAACAGTTGGAGTTTACTCTATACAAGATATTAGTAGTTTGAGTTAAAGGACAAGTCCAAGTCTGGTTAATAATTACGCTTTATTTCTACAAAATAAGTCTGACTCATTATAATATATGGCAGTAGTAGGAGTAGCCAATACAAGATGTTATAATACTTGACAGTAAATAACACCATTACATTGTTAATGTGTACATCAAAGACTACCTTAAAAACCATTGGTTTTTGGTCAAAGAAAATCAACCTTTTTTCCTTGAATGTAAATTTTAAATAAGATATTTTGTGTTTGATACAATTCATGTAAACTTTCTAGAAAGTTAGAAAATCAGTCTTGAATTCTGTTAAAGAAATACAGTGTAATATTTAAAGCATATGTAGAATTGATCTGAGGTGATGTGATGATAATGGGTATGAATGAAGTTTCTTGTCAGGAAATGGGAATGTATGTGAACTGGAAATCACAACCTGCCAGGCTGATAAGAGTGAAAGTTGATTTGATGAGCTATTACATATGATTCCTGGTAAAACAGCTTTAACTATAAAAAAAAATTAAAAAGGTCAGATATGGGAAGGTGCAATCACCCGCAACAAAACAAACAACACTGAACGATGGAAATAGAGGTAAATAAAGACAGCTAGCCACTTTTACCACATCAGATTTTAATCAGATTGCTAGACTGTCGACAGTCACTTGCGCCTTTTTTTCCCTACATTTAATCTAAACTTAAGTCGTTGCCCCGCTCCGATCCGGTGCAATACTACTATAATCATATACTGATATCAAGGGCTGAAGGCCCGAGCCGGGCCTAGCCTTCGGCCCTCAATCTCTCGGGCCTTTGGCCCTCGATATCAGTATGCGATTATAGTAGTGTTGCGCCGAATCGGAGCACAGCTACAACTTATGTTTAGATAAAACGTAGGAAAAAAAGACGCAAGCGACTGTCGACAGTCTATCAGATTGCCAGTAGTCAAGACAGTTTACTGAATGAGGTGGAATGTGTAGCCACTTAAGAAAAAAGGCCACCTTAGGAAAACTAGCTTTAAGAGGTGTCACCCTACTGTGAATGGAATTAATTCAATCTCAGTTTATATCGATTGCCTACATCAACAACTTGATAGCAATGATAGTTTTTATCTTGTGTGGTCAACAGAATATTGATTTCCTTTGTAGAATCAAGTGAAATTTGGATCAGTGACTGCAAACTAAGGTTCTTTCTTAGAAATAAACAAATTCATTGACAAGCATTTCTTCTTTGCTCCAATACCGTTGTGCTATTTGAAAGTAACACCAATATTGCATTGAAGTACAAGTCTACAGTTTATATGTTGTACATTTGTCAATTTGTCAAATATCGTGTAATTTCTTGCATATCACATGCAATCAGTGGTGTTCTTTTATTTTCAATTTCTTTTTTAAATTAAATCATGTTTACAAATGATACAGGCAGGGAGATTCTTGATCAGTTGTTGTTTTTGAAGCTCATGTCAATATTTACTGCCAAGAATGGTGGCCATTTTGTCGCTAAAATTCAATCTTTATTGCATTAACTGTGTATATTACATAGACACTTCATTGAAATGACTACTCCTATGTAATTAGATGTGAACTTTTTATCATGACATTGAATTTTGACCTTGGTGGTCACATGACAAAATCAGTTAATTTCTTGCATATCACATGCACTGAATGGTGTTCATAATCACATGCAAGTAAACTACATGGAGGGGGGGGGGGGGAGGGGGGCTCTGTGTTCTATGAAGACTTGTTAAAGGTGTGCAGTTGTTATCATTTGTGTATCAGCCAGCAGTAATAAAGATAAATGTTGCCACTAAATGCATTTAGTGTGCTGTCCAATTGATTTGTAAAAATGACAATGACATATAATTACCCCAGTGTGTACACTAGCTGCATTTGACATATTGGTTAACACTACTTTGTAAGAGATAATACTATACACCACGAGTGTATTGAGTCATCTATAGGTAAATATATAATAATATACACCACGAGTGTATTGAGTCATCTATAGGTAAATATATAATAATATACACCACCACGAGTGTATTGAGTCATCTATAGGTAAATATATAATAATATACACCACCACGAGTGTATTGAGTCATCTATAGGTAAATATATAATAATATACACCACGAGTGTATTGAGTCATCTATAGGTAAATATATAATAATATACACCATGAGTGTATTGAGTCATCTATAGGTAAATATATAATAATATACACCACGAGTGTATTGAGTCATCTATAGGTAAATATATAATAATATACACCACGAGTGTATTGAGTCATCTATAGGTAAATATATAATAATATACACCACCACGAGTGTATTGAGTCATCTATAGGTAAATATATAATATTATATTATACCAGTATATTGATGGTGGAAATCGAGGGATCTGATTGGTCTAGCCATCGAACTAGCGCGTCTAAAACGAGTGATAATGCACTGCTGGTACGATAATGCACTGCTGGCACGCGTCCAAATTTTGTTCGTCTACGAGCGTTGAGTTGTAGTCCGCCGTGATACTGATAGTGAACTCTTCGAATTGTCAGAGGAGGATTTTCTCTCAATGAGACAATATTTTATGAGAAATTATGAAGGAAATTTCGAAAGCAACCCAGTCATCGCGTATTTGTTCAAATCATCGCCTACTACATGTACTAAGGTCAAGGCGCTAGGCATGCACGAGATCGGTCCCAGCCTCGGTGAGCTGTCCTGTCCTGTCATAAAAATGAAGCAAGTGAAAGAGGTTACACTGGCCGACTTACCATTATTCTAAATATAAATTTGTCTGGGATCCTGTCCTAGAGTATCAGTCATCAATCCGAGAGGGAAATCCTCAAACCCGAAAATCTACTGATGTAACTTCCAGTAATATAAATAATGTAAATATCAACCTGTCTATCATTTCACCGAGTCGCGAATTCGGCCGGGAACGATCGAAGCACGCTGTATTCAATAAACCACTTCAAGTTTATACTTTGAGTCAAACAGGTTGTTTATTCATCACTGTGCACTTTTAATGAGCCGATCAATGTACAGATTATCCCTAGAAACGACGAGCAGATAAAATAAATCCAGTCGCTGCACGACGTTCACATTGAGGCCAAGATCAGCTGTCTTGAAAAGCAGCGTTATTGTTATGCAAATTAGACACAGAGGCGCATATGAAACGAGAAAACGTTAGTTCTTATCTTGTTTCCGATATTTTCAATATACTGGTATAATATAATAGCGATAAACCACCCCTGGGGAAGGTATACCACTCGGTTTTGACCAGTGAACTCAATATATGCACTCGCTATCGCTCGTGCATATATTTCGTTCACTGGTCAAAACCTCTTGGTATACCATCCCCAGGGGGTGGTTTATTGCTTAAATATACACCACGAGTGTATTGAGTCATCTATAGGTAAATATATAATAATATACACCACGAGTGTATTGAGTCATCTATAGGTAAATATATAATAATATACACCACGAGTGTATTGAGTCATCTATAGGTAAATATATAATAATATACACCACGAGTGTATTGAGTCATCTATAGGTAAATATATAATAATATACACCACGAGTGTATTGAGTCATCTATAGGTAAATATATAATAATATACACCACGAGTGTATTGAGTCATCTATAGGTAAATATATAATAATATACACCACGAGTGTATTGAGTCATCTATAGGTAAATATATAATAATATACACCACGAGTGTATTGAGTCATCTATAGGTAAATATATAATAATATACACCACGAGTGTATTGAGTCATCTATAGGTAAATATATAATAATATACACCACCACGAGTGTATTGAGTCATCTATAGGTAAATATATATTAAGCAATAAACCACCCCCTGGGGATGGTATACCAAGAGGTTTTGACCAGTGAACGAAATATATGCACGAGCGATAGCGAGTGCATATATTGAGTTCACTGGTCAAAACCGAGTGGTATACCTTCCCCAGGGGGTGGTTTATCGCTATTATATTATACCAGTATATTGAAAATATCGGAAACAAGATAAGAACTAACGTTTTCTCGTTTCATATGCGCCCCTGTGGCTAATTTGCATAACAATAACGCTGCTTTCAAGACAGCTGATCTTGGCCTCAACGTGAACGTCGTGCAGCGACTGGATTTATTTTACCTGCGAATCGTTTCTAGGGATAATCTGTACATTGATCGGCTCATTAAAAGTGCACAGTGATGAATAAACAACCTGTTTGACTCAAGGTATAAACTTGAAGTGGTTTATTGAATACAGCATGCTTCGATCGTTCCCGGCCGAATTCGCGACTCGGTGAAGTGATAGACAGGTTGATATTTACAATGTATTTATATTACTGGAAGTTACGTCAGTAGATTTTCGGGTTTGAGGATTTCCCTCTCGGATTGATGACTGATACTCTAGGACAGGATCCCAGACAAATTTCTATATAGATTAATGGTAAGTCGGCCAGTGTAACCTTTTTCACTTGCTTCATTTTTATGACAGGACAGGACAGCTCACCAATGTTTCCACTCCAGCCGCGCCGAGGCAGGGACCGATCTCGTGCATGCCTATAGCGCCTTGACCTTAGTACATGTAGTAGGCGATGATTTGAACAAATACGCGATGACTGGGTTGCTTTCGAAATTTCCTTCATAATTTCTCATAAAATATTGTCTCATTGAGAGAAAATCCTCCTCTGACAATTCGAAGAGTTCACTATCAGTATCACGGCGGACTACAACTCAACGCTCGTAGACGAACAAAATTTGGACGCGTGCCAGCAGTGCATTATCGTACCAGCAGTGCATTATCACTCGTTTTAGACGCGCTAGTTCGATGTCTAGACCAATCAGATCCCTCGATTTCCACCATCAATATACTGGTATAATATAAATATACACCACGAGTGTATTGAGTCATCTATAGGTAAATATATAATAATATACACCACCACGAGTGTATTGAGTCATCTATAGGTAAATATATAATAATATACACCACGAGTGTATTGAGTCATCTATAGGTAAATATATAATAATATACACCACGAGTGTATTGAGTCATCTATAGGTAAATATATAATAATATACACCACGAGTGTATTGAGTCATCTATAGGTAAATATATAATAATATACACCACGAGTGTATTGAGTCATCTATAGGTAAATATATAATAATATACACCACCACGAGTGTATTGAGTCATCTATAGGTAAATATATAATAATATACACCACCACGAGTGTATTGAGTCATCTATAGGTAAATATATAATAATATACACCACGAGTGTATTGAGTCATCTATAGGTAAATATATAATAATATACACCACCACGAGTGTATTGAGTCATCTATAGGTAAATATATAATAATATACACCACGAGTGTATTGAGTCATCTATAGGTAAATATATAATAATATACACCACGAGTGTATTGAGTCATCTATAGGTAAATATATAATAATATACACCACGAGTGTATTGAGTCATCTATAGGTAAATATATAATAATATACACCACCACGAGTGTATTGAGTCATCTATAGGTAAATATATAATAATATACACCACCAGTGTATTGAGTCATCTATAGGTAAATATATAATAATATACACCACCACGAGTGTATTGAGTCATCTATAGGTAAATATATAATAATATACACCACGAGTGTATTGAGTCATCTATAGGTAAATATATAATAATATACACCACGACGAGTGTATTGAGTCATCTATAGGTAAATATATAATAATATACACCACCACGAGTGTATTGAGTCATCTATAGGTAAATATATAATAATATACACCACCAGTGTATTGAGTCATCTATAGGTAAATATATAATAATATACACCACGAGTGTATTGAGTCATCTATAGGTAAATATATAATAATATACACCACCACGAGTGTATTGAGTCATCTATAGGTAAATATATAATAATATACACCATGAGTGTATTGAGTCATCTATAGGTAAATATATAATAATATACACCACCATGAGTGTATTGAGTCATCTATAGGTAAATATATAATAATATACACCATGAGTGTATTGAGTCATCTATAGGTAAATATATAATAATATACACCATGAGTGTATTGAGTCATCTATAGGTAAATATATAATAATATACACCACCACGAGTGTATTGAGTCATCTATAGGTAAATATATAATAATATACACCACGACGAGTGTATTGAGTCATCTATAGGTAAATATATAATAATATACACCACGACGAGTGTATTGAGTCATCTATAGGTAAATATATAATAATATACACCACGAGTGTATTGAGTCATCTATAGGTAAATATATAATAATATACACCACGACGAGTGTATTGAGTCATCTATAGGTAAATATATAATAATATACACCACCAGTGTATTGAGTCATCTATAGGTAAATATATAATAATATACACCACCACCAGTGTATTGAGTCATCTATAGGTAAATATATAATAATATACACCACGAGTGTATTGAGTCATCTATAGGTAAATATATAATAATATACACCACCACGAGTGTATTGAGTCATCTATAGGTAAATATATAATAATATACACCACCACGAGTGTATTGAGTCATCTATAGGTAAATATATAATAATATACACCACCACGAGTGTATTGAGTCATCTATAGGTAAATATATAATAATATACACCACCACGAGTGTATTGAGTCATCTATAGGTAAATATATAATAATATACACCACGAGTGTATTGAGTCATCTATAGGTAAATATATAATAATATACACCACGAGTGTATTGAGTCATCTATAGGTAAATATATAATAATATACACCACCAGTGTATTGAGTCATCTATAGGTAAATATATAATAATATACACCACGAGTGTATTGAGTCATCTATAGGTAAATATATAATAATATACACCACGAGTGTATTGAGTCATCTATAGATAAATATATATAATAATATACACCACCACGAGTGTATTGAGTCATCTATAGGTAAATATATAATAATATACACCACCACGGGTGTATTGAGTCATCTATAGGTAAATATATAATAATATACACCACCAGTGTATTGAGTCATCTATAGGTAAATATATAATAATATACACCACGAGTGTATTGAGTCATCTATAGGTAAATATATAATAATATACACCACCACGAGTGTATTGAGTCATCTATAGGTAAATATATAATAATATACACCACCAGTGTATTGAGTCATCTATAGGTAAATATATAATAATATACACCATGAGTGTATTAAGTCATCTATAGGTAAATATATAATAATATACACCACGAGTGTATTGAGTCATCTATAGGTAAATATATAATAATATACACCACGAGTGTATTGAGTCATCTATAGGTAAATATATAATAATATACACCACCACGAGTGTATTGAGTCATCTATAGGTAAATATATAATAATATACACCACGAGTGTATTGAGTCATCTATAGGTAAATATATAATAATATACACCACGAGTGTATTGAGTCATCTATAGGTAAATATATAATGATATACACCACCAGTGTATTGAGTCATCTATAGGTAAATATATAATAATATACACCACGAGTGTATTGAGTCATCTATAGGTAAATATATAATAATATACACCACGAGTGTATTGAGTCATCTATAGGTAAATATATAATAATATACACCACCAGTGTATTGAGTCATCTATAGGTAAATATATAATAATATACACCACGAGTGTATTGAGTCATCTATAGGTAAATATATAATGATATACACCACGGGTGTATTGAGTCATCTATAGGTAAATATATAATAATATACACCATGAGTGTATTGAGTCATCTATAGGTAAATATATAATAATATACACCATGAGTGTATTGAGTCATCTATAGGTAAATATATAATAATATACACCATGAGTGTATTGAGTCATCTATAGGTAAATATATAATAATATACACCACGAGTGTATTGAGTCATCTATAGGTAAATATATAATAATATACACCACGAGTGTATTGAGTCATCTATAGGTAAATATATAATAATATACACCACGAGTGTATTGAGTCATCTATAGGTAAATATATAATAATATATACCACGAGTGTATTGAGTCATCTATAGGTAAATATATAATAATATACACCACCACGAGTGTATTGAGTCATCTATAGGTAAATATATAATAATATACACCACCACGAGTGTATTGAGTCATCTATAGGTAAATATATAATAATATACACCACCACGAGTGTATTGAGTCATCTATAGGTAAATATATAATAATATACACCACCACGAGTGTATTGAGTCATCTATAGGTAAATATATAATAATATACACCACCAGTGTATTGAGTCATCTATAGGTAAATATATAATAATATACACCACGAGTGTATTGAGTCATCTATAGGTAAATATATAATAATATACACCACCACGAGTGTATTGAGTCATCTATAGGTAAATATATAATAATATACACCACCACGAGTGTATTGAGTCATCTATAGGTAAATATATAATAATATACACCACCACGAGTGTATTGAGTCATCTATAGGTAAATATATAATAATATACACCACGAGTGTATTGAGTCATCTATAGGTAAATATATAATAATATACACCACGAGTGTATTGAGTCATCTATAGGTAAATATATAATAATATACACCACGAGTGTATTGAGTCATCTATAGGTAAATATATAATAATATACACCACCAGTGTATTGAGTCATCTATAGGTAAATATATAATAATATACACCACCACGAGTGTATTGAGTCATCTATAGGTAAATATATAATAATATACACCACCACGAGTGTATTGAGTCATCTATAGGTAAATATATAATAATATACACCACCAGTGTATTGAGTCATCTATAGGTAAATATATAATAATATACACCACCAGTGTATTGAGTCATCTATAGGTAAATATATAATAATATACACCACCAGTGTATTGAGTCATCTATAGGTAAATATATAATAATATACACCACCACGAGTGTATTGAGTCATCTATAGGTAAATATATAATAATATACACCACCACGAGTGTATTGAGTCATCTATAGGTAAATATATAATAATATACACCACCACGAGTGTATTGAGTCATCTATAGGTAAATATATAATAATATACACCACCACGAGTGTATTGAGTCATCTATAGGTAAATATATAATAATATACACCACGAGTGTATTGAGTCATCTATAGGTAAATATATAATAATATACACCACCACGAGTGTATTGAGTCATCTATAGGTAAATATATAATAATATACACCACGAGTGTATTGAGTCATCTATAGGTAAATATATAATAATATACACCACCACGAGTGTATTGAGTCATCTATAGGTAAATATATAATAATATACACCACGAGT
Organism: Glandiceps talaboti; assembly: GCF_964340395.1. Taxonomy (NCBI): domain Eukaryota; kingdom Metazoa; phylum Hemichordata; class Enteropneusta; family Spengelidae; genus Glandiceps; species Glandiceps talaboti. The sequence continues at coordinate 15,807,894 of NC_135570.1, forward strand.
GTATTGAGTCATCTATAGGTAAATATATAATAATATACACCACGAGTGTATTGAGTCATCTATAGGTAAATATATAATAATATACACCACGAGTGTATTGAGTCATCTATAGGTAAATATATAATAATATACACCATGAGTGTATTGAGTCATCTATAGGTAAATATATAATAATATACACCACGACGAGTGTATTGAGTCATCTATAGGTAAATATATAATAATATACACCACGAGTGTATTGAGTCATCTATAGGTAAATATATAATAATATACACCACGAGTGTATTGAGTCATCTATAGGTAAATATATAATAATATACACCACGAGTGTATTGAGTCATCTATAGGTAAATATATAATAATATACACCACCACGAGTGTATTGAGTCATCTATAGGTAAATATATAATAATATACACCACCACGAGTGTATTGAGTCATCTATAGGTAAATATATAATAATATACACCACCACGAGTGTATTGAGTCATCTATAGGTAAATATATAATAATATACACCACCAGTGTATTGAGTCATCTATAGGTAAATATATAATAATATACACCACCACGAGTGTATTGAGTCATCTATAGGTAAATATATAATAATATACACCACCACGAGTGTATTGAGTCATCTATAGGTAAATATATAATAATATACACCACGAGTGTATTGAGTCATCTATAGGTAAATATATAATAATATACACCACCAGTGTATTGAGTCATCTATAGGTAAATATATAATAATATACACCACGAGTGTATTGAGTCATCTATAGGTAAATATATAATAATATACACCACGAGTGTATTGAGTCATCTATAGGTAAATATATAATAATATACACCACGAGTGTATTGAGTCATCTATAGGTAAATATATAATAATATACACCATGAGTGTATTGAGTCATCTATAGGTAAATATATAATAATATACACCACGAGTGTATTGAGTCATCTATAGGTAAATATATAATAATATACACCACCACGAGTGTATTGAGTCATCTATAGGTAAATATATAATAATATACACCACGAGTGTATTGAGTCATCTATAGGTAAATATATAATAATATACACCACCACGAGTGTATTGAGTCATCTATAGGTAAATATATAATAATATACACCACGAGTGTATTGAGTCATCTATAGGTAAATATATAATAATATACACCACCACGAGTGTATTGAGTCATCTATAGGTAAATATATAATAATATACACCACGAGTGTATTGAGTCATCTATAGGTAAATATATAATAATATACACCACGAGTGTATTGAGTCATCTATAGGTAAATATATAATAATATACACCACCACGAGTGTATTGAGTCATCTATAGGTAAATATATAATAATATACACCACCACGAGTGTATTGAGTCATCTATAGGTAAATATATAATAATATACACCACGAGTGTATTGAGTCATCTATAGGTAAATATATAATAATATACACCACCACGAGTATATTGAGTCATCTATAGGTAAATATATAATAATATACACCACGGGTGTATTGAGTCATCTATAGGTAAATATATAATAATATACACCACGAGTGTATTGAGTCATCTATAGGTAAATATATAATAATATACACCACGAGTGTATTGAGTCATCTATAGGTAAATATATAATAATATACACCACCACGAGTGTATTGAGTCATCTATAGGTAAATATATAATAATATACACCACGAGTGTATTGAGTCATCTATAGGTAAATATATAATAATATACACCACCACGAGTGTATTGAGTTATCTATAGGTAAATATATAATAATATACACCACGAGTGTATTGAGTCATCTATAGGTAAATATATAATAATATACACCACGAGTGTATTGAGTCATCTATAGGTAAATATATAATAATATACACCACCACGAGTGTATTGAGTCATCTATAGGTAAATATATAATAATATACACCACCACGAGTGTATTGAGTCATCTATAGGTAAATATATAATAATATACACCACGAGTGTATTGAGTCATCTATAGGTAAATATATAATAATATACACCACCACGAGTGTATTGAGTCATCTATAGGTAAATATATAATAATATACACCACGAGTGTATTGAGTCATCTATAGGTAAATATATAATAATATACACCACCACGAGTGTATTGAGTCATCTATAGGTAAATATATAATAATATACACCACCAGTGTATTGAGTCATCTATAGGTAAATATATAATAATATACACCATGAGTGTATTAAGTCATCTATAGGTAAATATATAATAATATACACCACGAGTGTATTGAGTCATCTATAGGTAAATATATAATAATATACACCACGAGTGTATTGAGTCATCTATAGGTAAATATATAATAATATACACCACCACGAGTGTATTGAGTCATCTATAGGTAAATATATAATAATATACACCACGAGTGTATTGAGTCATCTATAGGTAAATATATAATAATATACACCACGAGTGTATTGAGTCATCTATAGGTAAATATATAATGATATACACCACCAGTGTATTGAGTCATCTATAGGTAAATATATAATAATATACACCACGAGTGTATTGAGTCATCTATAGGTAAATATATAATAATATACACCACGAGTGTATTGAGTCATCTATAGGTAAATATATAATAATATACACCACCAGTGTATTGAGTCATCTATAGGTAAATATATAATAATATACACCACGAGTGTATTGAGTCATCTATAGGTAAATATATAATGATATACACCACGGGTGTATTGAGTCATCTATAGGTAAATATATAATAATATACACCATGAGTGTATTGAGTCATCTATAGGTAAATATATAATAATATACACCATGAGTGTATTGAGTCATCTATAGGTAAATATATAATAATATACACCATGAGTGTATTGAGTCATCTATAGGTAAATATATAATAATATACACCACGAGTGTATTGAGTCATCTATAGGTAAATATATAATAATATACACCACGAGTGTATTGAGTCATCTATAGGTAAATATATAATAATATACACCACGAGTGTATTGAGTCATCTATAGGTAAATATATAATAATATATACCACGAGTGTATTGAGTCATCTATAGGTAAATATATAATAATATACACCACCACGAGTGTATTGAGTCATCTATAGGTAAATATATAATAATATACACCACCACGAGTGTATTGAGTCATCTATAGGTAAATATATAATAATATACACCACCACGAGTGTATTGAGTCATCTATAGGTAAATATATAATAATATACACCACCACGAGTGTATTGAGTCATCTATAGGTAAATATATAATAATATACACCACCAGTGTATTGAGTCATCTATAGGTAAATATATAATAATATACACCACGAGTGTATTGAGTCATCTATAGGTAAATATATAATAATATACACCACCACGAGTGTATTGAGTCATCTATAGGTAAATATATAATAATATACACCACCACGAGTGTATTGAGTCATCTATAGGTAAATATATAATAATATACACCACCACGAGTGTATTGAGTCATCTATAGGTAAATATATAATAATATACACCACGAGTGTATTGAGTCATCTATAGGTAAATATATAATAATATACACCACGAGTGTATTGAGTCATCTATAGGTAAATATATAATAATATACACCACGAGTGTATTGAGTCATCTATAGGTAAATATATAATAATATACACCACCAGTGTATTGAGTCATCTATAGGTAAATATATAATAATATACACCACCACGAGTGTATTGAGTCATCTATAGGTAAATATATAATAATATACACCACCACGAGTGTATTGAGTCATCTATAGGTAAATATATAATAATATACACCACCAGTGTATTGAGTCATCTATAGGTAAATATATAATAATATACACCACCAGTGTATTGAGTCATCTATAGGTAAATATATAATAATATACACCACCAGTGTATTGAGTCATCTATAGGTAAATATATAATAATATACACCACCACGAGTGTATTGAGTCATCTATAGGTAAATATATAATAATATACACCACCACGAGTGTATTGAGTCATCTATAGGTAAATATATAATAATATACACCACCACGAGTGTATTGAGTCATCTATAGGTAAATATATAATAATATACACCACCACGAGTGTATTGAGTCATCTATAGGTAAATATATAATAATATACACCACGAGTGTATTGAGTCATCTATAGGTAAATATATAATAATATACACCACCACGAGTGTATTGAGTCATCTATAGGTAAATATATAATAATATACACCACGAGTGTATTGAGTCATCTATAGGTAAATATATAATAATATACACCACCACGAGTGTATTGAGTCATCTATAGGTAAATATATAATAATATACACCACGAGTGTATTGAGTCATCTATAGGTAAATATATAATAATATACACCACGAGTGTATTGAGTCATCTATAGGTAAATATATAATAATATACACCACGAGTGTATTGAGTCATCTATAGGTAAATATATAATAATATACACCATGAGTGTATTGAGTCATCTATAGGTAAATATATAATAATATACACCACGACGAGTGTATTGAGTCATCTATAGGTAAATATATAATAATATACACCACGAGTGTATTGAGTCATCTATAGGTAAATATATAATAATATACACCACGAGTGTATTGAGTCATCTATAGGTAAATATATAATAATATACACCACGAGTGTATTGAGTCATCTATAGGTAAATATATAATAATATACACCACCACGAGTGTATTGAGTCATCTATAGGTAAATATATAATAATATACACCACCACGAGTGTATTGAGTCATCTATAGGTAAATATATAATAATATACACCACCACGAGTGTATTGAGTCATCTATAGGTAAATATATAATAATATACACCACCAGTGTATTGAGTCATCTATAGGTAAATATATAATAATATACACCACCACGAGTGTATTGAGTCATCTATAGGTAAATATATAATAATATACACCACCACGAGTGTATTGAGTCATCTATAGGTAAATATATAATAATATACACCACGAGTGTATTGAGTCATCTATAGGTAAATATATAATAATATACACCACCAGTGTATTGAGTCATCTATAGGTAAATATATAATAATATACACCACGAGTGTATTGAGTCATCTATAGGTAAATATATAATAATATACACCACGAGTGTATTGAGTCATCTATAGGTAAATATATAATAATATACACCACGAGTGTATTGAGTCATCTATAGGTAAATATATAATAATATACACCATGAGTGTATTGAGTCATCTATAGGTAAATATATAATAATATACACCACGAGTGTATTGAGTCATCTATAGGTAAATATATAATAATATACACCACCACGAGTGTATTGAGTCATCTATAGGTAAATATATAATAATATACACCACGAGTGTATTGAGTCATCTATAGGTAAATATATAATAATATACACCACCACGAGTGTATTGAGTCATCTATAGGTAAATATATAATAATATACACCACGAGTGTATTGAGTCATCTATAGGTAAATATATAATAATATACACCACCACGAGTGTATTGAGTCATCTATAGGTAAATATATAATAATATACACCACGAGTGTATTGAGTCATCTATAGGTAAATATATAATAATATACACCACGAGTGTATTGAGTCATCTATAGGTAAATATATAATAATATACACCACCACGAGTGTATTGAGTCATCTATAGGTAAATATATAATAATATACACCACCACGAGTGTATTGAGTCATCTATAGGTAAATATATAATAATATACACCACGAGTGTATTGAGTCATCTATAGGTAAATATATAATAATATACACCACCACGAGTATATTGAGTCATCTATAGGTAAATATATAATAATATACACCACGGGTGTATTGAGTCATCTATAGGTAAATATATAATAATATACACCACGAGTGTATTGAGTCATCTATAGGTAAATATATAATAATATACACCACGAGTGTATTGAGTCATCTATAGGTAAATATATAATAATATACACCACCACGAGTGTATTGAGTCATCTATAGGTAAATATATAATAATATACACCACGAGTGTATTGAGTCATCTATAGGTAAATATATAATAATATACACCACCACGAGTGTATTGAGTTATCTATAGGTAAATATATAATAATATACACCACGAGTGTATTGAGTCATCTATAGGTAAATATATAATAATATACACCACGAGTGTATTGAGTCATCTATAGGTAAATATATAATAATATACACCACCACGAGTGTATTGAGTCATCTATAGGTAAATATATAATAATATACACCACCACGAGTGTATTGAGTCATCTATAGGTAAATATATAATAATATACACCACGAGTGTATTGAGTCATCTATAGGTAAATATATAATAATATACACCACCACGAGTGTATTGAGTCATCTATAGGTAAATATATAATAATATACACCACCACGAGTGTATTGAGTCATCTATAGGTAAATATATAATAATATACACCACCACGAGTGTATTGAGTCATCTATAGGTAAATATATAATAATATACACCATGAGTGTATTGAGTCATCTATAGGTAAATATATAATAATATACACCACGAGTGTATTGAGTCATCTATAGGTAAATATATAATAATATACACCACCAGTGTATTGAGTCATCTATAGGTAAATATATAATAATATACACCACCAGTGTATTGAGTCATCTATAGGTAAATATATAATAATATACACCACCACGAGTGTATTGAGTCATCTATAGGTAAATATATAATAATATACACCACGAGTGTATTGAGTCATCTATAGGTAAATATATAATAATATACACCACCACGAGTGTATTGAGTCATCTATAGGTAAATATATAATAATATACACCACCACGAGTGTATTGAGTCATCTATAGGTAAATATATAATAATATACACCACCAGTGTATTGAGTCATCTATAGGTAAATATATAATAATATACACCACCAGTGTATTGAGTCATCTATAGGTAAATATATAATAATATACACCACCAGTGTATTGAGTCATCTATAGGTAAATATATAATAATATACACCACCACGAGTGTATTGAGTCATCTATAGGTAAATATATAATAATATACACCACCAGTGTATTGAGTCATCTATAGGTAAATATATAATAATATACACCATGAGTGTATTAAGTCATCTATAGGTAAATATATAATAATATACACCACGAGTGTATTGAGTCATCTATAGGTAAATATATAATAATATACACCACGAGTGTATTGAGTCATCTATAGGTAAATATATAATAATATACACCACGAGTGTATTGAGTCATCTATAGGTAAATATATAATAATATACACCACCACGAGTGTATTGAGTCATCTATAGGTAAATATATAATAATATACACCACGAGTGTATTGAGTCATCTATAGGTAAATATATAATAATATACACCACCACGAGTGTATTGAGTCATCTATAGGTAAATATATAATAATATACACCACCACGAGTGTATTGAGTCATCTATAGGTAAATATATAATAATATACACCACCAGTGTATTGAGTCATCTATAGGTAAATATATAATAATATACACCACGAGTGTATTGAGTCATCTATAGGTAAATATATAATAATATACACCACCACGAGTGTATTGAGTCATCTATAGGTAAATATATAATAATATACACCACCACGAGTGTATTGAGTCATCTATAGGTAAATATATAATAATATACACCACCACGAGTGTATTGAGTCATCTATAGGTAAATATATAATAATATACACCACCACGAGTGTATTGAGTCATCTATAGGTAAATATATAATAATATACACCACCACGAGTGTATTGAGTCATCTATAGGTAAATATATAATAATATACACCACCATGAGTGTATTGAGTCATCTATAGGTAAATATATAATAATATACACCACGAGTGTATTGAGTCATCTATAGGTAAATATATATGTGTACTTTGGTAATAGAGTTGAAAGTTTCATGTTTGCATACATAATTAGATATCAAATAAGTATATATATATAAGTAGATAATTTCTAATCATTTTCAAAGTTACCAGATTTTAAAGCCATGAATTGAAAAACATGAAAAAAAAATGAAAAATGTTGATAAATGTGATAAATATAAACAAATGAGTCATCATGTTTTGAACAATAATACTAGCCTAAGACCAACTAATAATTCAGTCAGACTTTCTTAATAATCATACAAGAAAAAACATATACATAAATTATAATTGAAACTTTATTAACAAAGAACACAACATTTTATACAAGGAAATCAAGTTAATGTAATAAACCGATCAAACTATAAAATATCAAACAATATACTGTATGTAAGACAAATAAAATCATGAAAATAAAATTCCAATGATCAGAAAGAAACAAAATAAGTTTTCAAAAAAATACAAAACCATTAAATATAAACCCACCCACCATCAATATATATATATATTTATTTAACGGAAGACCAATGGGAATGTGTCCCATTTACAGGCTCCTTAAAAAACTGAACAACTCAAGAACAAGACAAGTCTATAAAGCACACACACAAGTCAAACAAACAAAACTAACAACCTACACATAAAAACACGGCAAACACCAAAATCTTGCTAGGTGAACCTGAGATGACAATCTTGCAAAATTTCATTTTTAAAATTTCTCAGAGATAAATTAATTAAAGTTAATATTCAAAATACTACAAATAAAAGACCATTAAAAGTTGTCATATGTCGCTGAATGACATGAGTTTAAGAGAATGTATACAAGAGAAATAATGAGAACTTCTTTTTGTAAACCCCAGCATTGTAAAAGGTTTGTGGAATGTGGACAGCCACCCATCCACCATGGGTTGTCTTGCAAGGAACACCCCATTGTTACCATGGTTACAACACTTAAATCCCTCAACTTGTTTCACCAGTACAAGTAGTATAACGGCTGCTGTTTTCATAGGGATGCTAGATTTTAATATGTCCAATTTTAGTTATAATAATATATAACATATTTATATAATATATATAATATAAAACATAACATATTAGCCCCACCCATATGATGACACACCCTGACATATGATGACACACCCTGACATATGATGACACCCTGACATATTATGACACACCCTGACATATGCAAATTACCTGGCTCTATCATATCCAATAGTGCACCTACCTTCGTATGTAATAAGGACTACCTAGTAAACCCTGAACTTTGATTTCATGTAATAAGGACTCCCTAGTAGACCCTGAACTTTGATTTCATGTAATAAGGACTCCCTAGTAGACCCTGAACTTTGATTTCATGTAATAAGGACTCCCTAGTAGACCCTGAACTTTGATTTCATGTAATAAGGACTACCTAGTAGACCCTGAACTTTGATTTCATGTAATAAGGACTCCCTAGTAGACCCTGAACTTTGATTTCATGTAATAAGGACTCCCTAGTAGACCCTGAACTTTGATTTCATGTAATAAGGACTCCCTAGTAGACCCTGAACTTTGATTTCATGTAATAAGGACTACCTAGTAGACCCTGAACTTTGATTTCATGTAATAAGGACTCCCTAGTAGACCCTGAACTTTGATTTCATGTAATAAGGACTACCTAGTAGACCCTGCGAACTTTGATTTCAGATATTATTGCACTAAAAATATCATCAATTGTAAATGACTGTCTTGTCACAGAATCCAAATTACATATCCATATTGTAAATGACTGTCTTGTCACAGAAATCCAAATTGCATATCCATATTGTAAATGACCGTGGAAATCAAACTTGGTATCTTCCACTCTGGACTGTTTTCTACATTATTGACTTGCGGTAGATTGTGTATCAGGAGTGGGCAGGTCAAAGATAATTGGTGGATTGGTTGGTCTGTAGCGTAGAGTGCATGTTGAAGCATTGATATATGTTGTATAGCCATCTGTTGTCATACCATAAGCTAAGGAATACATTGAAATAGTTAGTTTGTTGTAACGCTATAACCTAGGAATACATTGAAATAGTTAGTTTGTTGTAACGCTATAACCTAGGAATACATTGAAATAGTTAGTTTGTTGTAACGCTATAACCTAGGAATACATTGAAATAGTTAGTTTGTTGTAACACTATAACCTAGGAATACATTGAAATAGTTAGTTTGTTGTAACACTATAACCTAGGAATACATTGAAATAGTTAGTTTGTTGTAACGCTATAACCTAGGAATACATTGAAATAGTTAGTTTGTTGTAACGCTGTAACCTAGGAATACATTGAAATAGTTAGTTTGTTGTAATACTATAACCTAGGAATACATTGAAATAGTTAGTTTGTTGTAATACTATAACCTAGGAATACATTGAAATAGTTAGTTTGTTGTAACACTATAACCTAGGAATACATTGAAATAGTTAGTTTGTTGTAATACTATAACCTAGGAATACATTGAAATAGTTAGTTTGTTGTAACACTATAACCTAGGAATACATTGAAATAGTTAGTTTGTTGTAACACTATAACCTAGGAATACATTGAAATAGTTAGTTTGTTGTAACACTATAACCTAGGAATACATTGAAATAGTTAGTTTGTTGTAATACTATAACCTAGGAATACATTGAAATAGTTAGTTTGTTGTAACACTATAAGTATAACCTAGGAATACATTGCAATAGTTAGTTTGTTGTAACACTATAACCTAGGAATACATTGAAATAGTTAGTTTGTTGTAATACTATAACCTAGGAATACATTGAAATAGTTAGTTTGTTGTAACACTATAACCTAGGAATACATTGAAATAGTTAGTTTGTTGTAATACTATAACCTAGGAATACATTGAAATAGTTAGTTTGTTGTAACGCTGTAACCTAGGAATGCATTGAAATAGTTAGTTTGTTGTAATACTATAACCTAGGAATACATTGAAATAGTTAGTTTGTTGTAATGCTATAACCTAGGAATACATTGAAATAGTTAGTTTGTTGTAATACTATAACCTAGGAATACATTGAAATAGTTAGTTTGTTGTAACACTATAACCTAGGAATACATTGAAATAGTTAGTTTGTTGTAACACTATAACCTAGGAATACATTGAAATAGTTAGTTTGTTGTAACACTATAACCTAGGAATACATTGAAATAGTTAGTTTGTTGTAACGCTATAACCTAGGAATACATTGAAATAGTTAGTTTGTTGTAACGCTGTAACCTAGGAATACATTGAAATAGTTAGTTTGTTGTAATGCTATAACCTAGGAATACATTGAAATAGTTAGTTTATTGTAATGCTATAACCTAGGAATACATTGAAATAGTTAGTTTGTTGTAACACTATAACCTAGGGAATACATTGAAATAGTTAGTTTGTTGTAACACTATAACCTAGGAATACATTGAAATAGTTAGTTTGTTGTAACACTATAACCTAGGAATACATTGAAATAGTTAGTTTGTTGTAACACTATAACCTAGGAATACATTGAAATAGTTAGTTTGTTGTAACACTATAACCTAGGAATACATTGAAATAGTTAGTTTGTTGTAATACTATAACTTAGGAATACATTGAAATAGTTAGTTTGTTGTAACGCTATAACCTAGGAATACATTGAAATAGTTAGTTTGTTGTAACGCTATAACCTAGGAATACATTGAAATAGTTAGTTTGTTGTAATACTATAACCTAGGAATACATTGAAATAGTTAGTTTGTTGTAACGCTATAACCTAGGAATACATTGAAATAGTTAGTTTGTTGTAACGCTATAACCTAGGAATACATTGAAATAGTTAGTTTGTTGTAACACTATAACTTAGGAATACATTGAAATAGTTAGTTTGTTGTAACACTATAACTTAGGAATACATTGAAATAGTTAGTTTGTTGTAACGCTATAACCTAGGAATACATTGAAATAGTTAGTTTGTTGTAACACTATAACCTAGGAATACATTGAAATAGTTAGTTTGTTGTAATACTATAACCTAGGAATACATTGAAATAGTTAGTTTGTTGTAACACTATAACCTAGGAATACATTGAAATAGTTAGTTTGTTGTAACACTATAACCTAGGAATACATTGAAATAGTTAGTTTGTTGTAATGCTATAACCTAGGAATACATTGAAATAGTTAGTTTGTTGTAATACTATAACCTAGGAATACATTGAAATAGTTAGTTTGTTGTAATACTATAACTTAGGAATACATTGAAATAGTTAGTTTGTTGTAATACTATAACTTAGGAATACATTGAAATAGTTAGTTTGTTGTAACACTATAACTTAGGAATACATTGAAATAGTTAGTTTGTTGTAACGCTATAACCTAGGAATACATTGAAATAGTTAGTTTATTGTAACACTATAACCTAGGAATACATTGAAATAGTTAGTTTGTTGTAACACTATAACCTAGGAATACATTGAAATAGTTAGTTTATTGTAATGCTATAACCTAGGAATACATTGAAATAGTTAGTTTGTTGTAACGCTATAACCTAGGAATACATTGAAATAGTTAGTTTGTTGTAACGCTATAACCTAGGAATACATTGAAATAGTTAGTTTGTTGTAACACTATAACCTAGGAATACATTGAAATAGTTAGTTTGTTGTAACACTATAACCTAGGAATACATTGAAATAGTTAGTTTGTTGTAATGCTATAACCTAGGAATACATTGAAATAGTTAGTTTGTTGTAATGCTATAACCTAGGAATACATTGAAATAGTTAGTTTGTTGTAACACTATAACCTAGGAATACATTGAAATAGTTAGTTTGTTGTAACACTATAACCTAGGAATACATTGAAATAGTTAGTTTGTTGTAATACTATAACCTAGGAATACATTGAAATAGTTAGTTTGTTGTAATGCTATAACCTAGGAATACATTGAAATAGTTAGTTTGTTGTAATGCTATAACCTAGGAATACATTGAAATAGTTAGTTTGTTGTAACGCTATAACCTAGGAATACATTGAAATAGTTAGTTTGTTGTAATACTATAACCTAGGAATACATTGAAATAGTTAGTTTGTTGTAACACTATAAGCTAGGAATACATTGAAATAGTTAGTTTGTTGTAATGCTATAACCTAGGAATACATTGAAATAGTTAGTTTGTTGTAACACTATAACCTAGGAATACATTGAAATAGTTAGTTTGTTGTAACACTGTAACCTAGGAATACATTGAAATAGTTAGTTTGTTGTAACGCTATAACCTAGGAATACATTGAAATAGTTAGTTTGTTGTAACGCTGTAACCTAGGAATACATTGAAATAGTTAGTTTATTGTAACACTATAACCTAGGAATACATTGAAATAGTTAGTTTATTGTAACGCTGTAACCTAGGAATACATTGAAATAGTTAGTTTGTTGTAACACTATAACCTAGGAATACATTGAAATAGTTAGTTTGTTGTAACACTATAACCTAGGAATACATTGAAATAGTTAGTTTGTTGTAACACTATAACCTAGGAATACATTGAAATAGTTAGTTTGTTGTAACGCTATAACCTAGGAATACATTGAAATAGTTAGTTTGTTGTAACACTATAACCTAGGAATACATTGAAATAGTTAGTTTGTTGTAACACTATAACCTAGGGAATACATTGAAATAGTTAGTTTGTTGTAATACTATAACCTAGGAATACATTGAAATAGTTAGTTTGTTGTAATGCCATAAGCTAGGGAATACATTGAAATAGTTAGTTTGTTGTAACACTATAACCTAGGAATACATTGAAATAGTTAGTTTGTTGTAACACTATAATCTAGGGAATACATTGAAATAGTTAGTTTGTTGTAATACTATAACCTAGGAATACATTGAAATAGTTAGTTTGTTGTAACACTATAACCTAGGAATACATTGAAATAGTTAGTTTGTTGTAACGCTATAAGCTAGGAATACATTGAAATAGTTAGTTTGTTGTAACACTATAACCTAGGAATACATTGAAATAGTTAGTTTGTTGTAACGCCATAACCTAGGAATACATTGAAATAGTTAGTTTGTTGTAACGCTGTAACCTAGGAATACATTGAAATAGTTAGTTTGTTGTAACGCTATAACCTAGGAATACATTGAAATAGTTAGTTTGTTGTAACACTATAACCTAGGAATACATTGAAATAGTTAGTTTGTTGTAACGCCATAACCTAGGAATACATTGAAATAGTTAGTTTGTTGTAACACTATAACCTAGGAATACATTGAAATAGTTAGTTTGTTGTAACACTATAACCTAGGAATACATTGAAATAGTTAGTTTGTTGTAACACTATAACTTAGGAATACATTGAAATAGTTAGTTTGTTGTAACACTATAACCTAGGAATACATTGAAATAGTTAGTTTGTTGTAATACTATAACCTAGGAATACATTGAAATAGTTAGTTTGTTGTAACACTATAACCTAGGAATACATTGAAATAGTTAGTTTGTTGTAACGCCATAACCTAGGAATACATTGAAATAGTTAGTTTGTTGTAACACTATAACCTAGGAATACATTGAAATAGTTAGTTTGTTGTAACACTATAACCTAGGAATACATTGAAATAGTTAGTTTGTTGTAACACTATAACTTAGGAATACATTGAAATAGTTAGTTTGTTGTAACACTATAACCTAGGAATACATTGAAATAGTTAGTTTGTTGTAACGCTGTAACCTAGGAATACATTGAAATAGTTAGTTTGTTGTAACACTATAACCTAGGAATACATTGAAATAGTTAGTTTGTTGTAACACTATAACCTAGGAATACATTGAAATAGTTAGTTTGTTGTAATACTATAACCTAGGAATACATTGAAATAGTTAGTTTGTTGTAACGCTATAACCTAGGAATACATTGAAATAGTTAGTTTGTTGTAACGCTATAACCTAGGAATACATTGAAATAGTTAGTTTGTTGTAATACTATAACCTAGGAATACATTGAAATAGTTAGTTTGTTGTAACGCTGTAACCTAGGAATGCCGAAATACGTTATTCAATGGTTGAACATTGAATATTCATGATTATGTAATCTGGTTGCACTGTACAGGATATTGGGCAGTTTAGTACTGTCATGATTTAGAAACCTGATGGGGTTGAACTACACAACTTACCTTACAATCTATTTAAACCCATGTCCCTTAAATACAAATTACAATGTATGTATCATGATTTCTGAGATACACATACCTTCATGTATATGACCAAATACATGATATTTTGGTCTAACTCTTTTTTGAATTGTTTGTAGTAATTCCACACATCCCGTCCTCTGCTCACCAAAATTCATATCACCATACCCTTGACGATAAATAAGAAAACATAATTAGACATGGTTTTATTCTAACACCAGTTATATGTTATACACATACAAGTCCTCTTCTTCCACATTTTATTGAGAAATAGACACGTTTCAAACAAATCAATTGGTCTTCTTTAGTGACTAATCTGGATCTGACCTTTGTCGTAAACCACAGCCTCTTTTACTGTGCCATCCTAGAGCCAAGAGGCAATGGCTTCATTCACATATAAAGGTAGTATTTATCTCTGGCTTTGTACATCAACACTACAACCAATCAGATTGCCTCATGCATACCATGTGATGTACTAGTATGTACACTGAAAACTGACTTGGACAAAGTTGGGTTCTCGTTGCTGAAATTTAATTTTGTCATCCTACAGACAAGATTGGAATGATATGAACAGGAAATAATGACTTATAAATCTTGCCTGGAAGTATCAAATACGGTTTGTGAGAGCATGGATTTCACTGATGCTGTGTACCATCAGATAAGACAGAATAATCCAAATTTGCTGTCTGTTTACGTTGCATGTTTGTATTATTGACAGTAACCACTTTCATTTTCTGTCATGATTATGTGGTCTTGTTGCTAGACATATTTGCATACATTTTATGTGGTCTTGTTGCTCGACATATTTGCATACATTTTATGTGGTGTTGTTGCTAGACATATTTGCATACATTTTATGTGGTCTTGTTGCTAGACATATTTGCATACATTTTATGTGGTCTTGTTGCTAGACATATTTGCATACATTTTATGTGGTCTTGTTGCTAGACATATTTGCATACATTTTATGTGGTCTTGTTGCTAGACATATTTGCATACATTTTATGTGGTCTTGTTGCTAGACATATTTGCATACATTTTATGTGGTCTTGTTGCTAGACACATTTGCATACATTTGATGTGGTCTTGTTGCTCGACACATTTGCATACATTTTATGTGGTCTTGTTGCTCGACATATTTGCATACATTTTATGTGGTCTTGTTGCTAGACATATTTGCATACATTTTATGTGGTCTTGTTGCTAGACATATTTGCATACATTTTATGTGGTCTTGTTGCTAGACATATTTGCATACATTTTATGTGGTCTTGTTGCTAGACATATTTGCATACATTTTATGTGGTCTTGTTGCTAGACATATTTGCATACATTTTATGTGGTCTTGTTGCTAGACATATTTGCATACATTTTTGGAAGATTTATTCTATACATAGTACAATATCTTAGTAAAGTTTCTTATTGGTACTAATGTGGACTGAGAAATAAACTAGCATTTAACTTTTTCTTTGGCCATATGTACTTCTTGTTTGTTACTATGATGTACTTTGATTTTATCATTAATGTGGTCATCAATAGTAAAGGTTATGCTAATTTATGCTAATTTATGCTATTAACCAAGGTCCTAAAACAATTACTGGGAACACAGAAGTGATTTCAATTGAAGACTTACCAAGTGGAGGGCCATGAGTTATTAGGATATCAATACCCTCTGGTATTTTATTCCATACATCTAATAGTGGTTGTCCACGTGGTAAGTTAAAGGCCCAGTCAACAAATTCAGGTTGCCTGAAACAAACATAAGACAAACATAATGATGATTCTTCTTGAGAAAGATTTCTACTGTATTTTATAATGAAAAAAAACCTGATAATAAAATTATATAATTGAGACTCTACTTCAGAATCAGTATACACTATTGTGGCAATGTCAGTAGACGCTATTGTAGCAATGTCAGTACACACTATTGTAGCAATGTCAGTACACACTATTGTAGCAATGTCAGTACACACTATTGTGCCTATGTTAGTACATGCTAGCGCTTGTAGCAATGTCAGGAAACACTATTGGAATTTGTAGCAATGGGATGACCTCATCATTTTGGTTATCACTAAAAATGAGAAAAGAATTTGCGATGATTTCCCATCCTGGCCACTCTCCTCACAAGGCTGCACACCCCAACATGACACCTCACCCCAACATGACACCTCACCCCAACATGACACCTCACCCCAACATGACACCTCACCCCATTGACTTCAAACACCTGGAAACATATATCATCTATACAATCATAATAAATTGTCCATTGAAATTATCATGCAACTAGAAACCTCTCTTATCTGATGAAACTGATAAAAAAATAACTTGAAATTGTGACCAATGGGTGAACAAAATTCAACTTAACCACAATAAATCAAAGATCTGGAAACACATGGCTTATTTTCTGAATTATAGTCACTTTTAGATGTACACTGTATACTAACCATGGTGAGCCATAGATGTGGAAACCCATAATATTTGTCTCTGCATCTTCTAAGTATGTGCAATTAGTCAGTTTTAGATGTAGATCTTTCAACTCTTCACTCCTATACTTCTTTAGCTGTGGTGCAAACTTATAATTGGCTTCATCCCGGTTAGGTTCAAAGGTTAATTCGTGGTTACCAGCAATGACTATCTTATGTTTGTATGGTAGACTTCCTATAGTATACAAACAAACAGTGACAAGGGTACCATAGTATACAGACAAGAGTCAAATACTGAAACAATTAACTGAGATACAAAAATTGGGAATTATCTGCTAAAAACTTGTGAACCAAACACCAGTTTTGTCGGAATCACCTTGTGAGGGCGCAAACAAAAGGAAGGCTTGTGCTGGCGAGTGTTATTTTTCTTCTGAAATTAGCGTTCAGTTTTAGATTGGATGTCTTAATGTCCCATCCAATATATATATAAGTATTTGTTTATCCTTACGGAGGGTTTCAAAGTTTGGTATAGTAGACACATGTGTTGATCATGCCGGAAGGCATTCAATGTTTGGTATAGTATACACATATGTTGATCATGTCGAAAGGCATTCAGGAGTTCTGTGTAGGTATGTATTGATCCTTATAGAAGCCATTTGATAGTTTGGTATACATGTCTGTTATGTTAATCCTTACACTTAACAGAAGGCATTCAGTTTCTATCTGACTACAGTAGGTATGAAGGTTTTCCATTTGTTAACTCAACTGTAAACTTGAACTGCTGGAAACAGAAGATTTTTTCTTGGAAATTCTTTTCTCAGCTTGGCATAACTGGTCTGAGTATATCATGCATTAATTTAAAAACTTCTCCCAAAATGAGATGAAAATTTAATAAAACAATTTAAATTTAACATTTTTACCTAGCCAATCATTAAATTTCTCCACTTCTTTAGGGAATCCTAATTCAGTGAAATCACCAGCATGTATAAGGACATCACCTTCTGGCATCATTGTCATCTTGTCAGTCTTAGAGTGGGTATCTGATACACATACAAATCTGGTATGACCTGTTGGCAAAGTACACACACACATAAATAAATAAGACATGCCTTCATAGAAGACATAGCACCAACTGGTTTGTTGTAATTGGTAAAGTCATTGTCCAAATGAATAGCATTTCTATGGTTTATATGGGATACTGTGAGAGAGTGTCAAGTTATGTCTCCATCAAATCTCATGGTCATGTTTTTGTCGTTTACACACACACACACACACACACACACACACACACACACACACACACACATATTCATGTACACATACAAACACAGTCATTTCAGGATGCCTATACTATAGCCCTACTCACAGACAAGTTCTCTGTGCCCTAGGCTACTAGTAACTACTTTAGTGTTGTGCTTTACACAACAAAACCAGCCTGACTTCAAGGCTATTAGTATTACATATAGTATTCAGTTGCAATAAAAAGTACTTGGTATTCAGCACCATTACATCATACTAACCTGGCAGTTTTGGTGTGTCATAAGATAATGGTGTCACTTTGACTTTGTTCTGTTTGATTTTCAACTCTGCCCATGCCTTGGTTGGATTCCAACTGCAAGGGTGCACTGTAATTTCTGGTCCATTTACTTTTCCTTCTGTTTCCATGCTTCACTTAGATCTCATGTAAAGTGTACACTTATCAGTTGTCAACAACGAATGATGGACTCCGATATTTTATCGAGTTCTGTCTCATGAAATCATGAAAAACACTTTCTTATAAATCATGCACACCTGTTCGAGTGTGAAAATCGAGTGATGCTGCACATACCAATAAACTGATTCATAGAGTTACTATAAATGACATGACGCCTCTATACACGACGTAACAGTGTAAAACGTCAAATTTTAACTAGCTGATTTGACTGACGGGTAATTCTGGGACTCGATTCTGACAGTTCGTTCTCTACGCCATCGGCTGCTTGCAGGCAAAGATGAAGTCCTACTTGCGGGCGGATAGTCAGTATCGACGAGTGTACCACCCGTCCGCAAGTGGGACTAATTTAAACACCACCGCCACCATACAAACGATAAAAGATGGGTTAGATTTATACTAGTATATATATATATCATGATTGTAGTATTTATCGTTTGTCGACATCAAGTGTCTGTCAGTTATTCTGTTACCTTTGACCCCGGTTGAAAATCCTACAGTCAGCAATCTGCGATCTTTCATCTGTAATAAACAGTGTGTAACTAATAGCACAGAGCTGAGGTATTTTAGTTACATCAGACTATGCAGCGCCCTCAATTGTAAAACCTGAGTGTAGTGACGCCATTTCTATAAATAGCTCCTCGACTGTTCCTGGTCTGAGTCATCGGTAACACTGTTGACATGAAGATATTGCATGCATTGCCAGTAACTTGCGATTACGGCGAACAAGCCACGTCTGTCCAACGAGACATTTCGAATTACATGTACGAAGTAAGTACGAGTAAGTGTGCAAATGTGTACAGTAATAGTCCTGCTGGAGTTACACCACCGATCGATACTTGTACATAATCAAAATTAGTACGTACTGTATGGCAAGCAGTCAAAAAGTGTTAAGTGTTATTTTAGTTTAGCTACAGTATTTTGTATTTTTCGTTGTTTCAAACTAATTTAACCGTCTACGTGTATATTTTCGATGGAATCCACACTTTTATTCCATGGTAACATTATTTAATTCAAACAATAATAATGATAATAATGTTGTAGTTTTTAATATAGACCTTTCCAACTCTGTGCTCATAGCACTTTACCCCTGTCATGGATCTATCTGTACAACGGCCCTTTATACTTCCTCAGCTCCCTGGGAAGCATACAATCCATTGCAGCCTTTATAAGCACATAGGATTAAAGCCTTCACATTGCAACCTCTATCCTACCAGGTCCCCAGTTATACAGATGGGTTGACTGAAGCACAGTCATGGTTGAAATCTTGCCCAAGGACTTAAGCCACTCAGAAAACAAACAACATTTCAATTATTTGAGATTATTGTTTTATTTTTCGTCAAATCAGAATTTTTTTAAGTATTATATAGTTGAAAGTCAAAGTTTTTTGTATAAAATTTTTGAAAATATAATATCGGATCGTGGTAAAAAAAATGTATATCTTTGGACCACTTGATTCTCTTAGTAGGGGTGTGGAGTACTAACTCAAATGACTGACTTCTGATAGGCCTAACACGTTGGTGGGAGGGTTGTTAGGGTCAGAGGACTTTTTTATGAGGTGGATAAATTATTCCTTTCCACCAACTACTAGGAAATTAACATTCATGTTTTAAAAATTACATTAAACAAATCACATGAACATAAATATATAAATAACCATACATTTGAGCCAATCTTGTCGGTGGCAGAACAACTTTCTCTGGCACCTCTAATTTCTTTGATATTTTTCCAAAACTTAAAAGGGTCATTCGCATTCACTAATAAAATGTTACGCTGTTTTGTTTTGTACTCTTTACTTTTGGTTCTACAAATTATTTTATAACCCTTTCGTGCTTCAATGTATTGTATTAGATCACTTTGAGCATTTGATCTACGGTAGTTATTTAATAGTTCAAACTTCTTCTCTCTTGCAAATAAACAATCTCTATCCCACCACGGTTTAGTTATCACTACAACCCTTACTTTAATCATTTCCACTAGATATCATCATGCCAACTCCAGCCCTTGAGTAAATCTCAGTTAAAGTATTCAGTGCTTTGTCTAAGTCAAAACATTCTATAGCCTGATAAAACACGTGATGCAACTGAGTGAACAAATCATCCTGTAATCTTTGTTTAAAAGTTACCTTTTTTAATTCTTTGTGTGTTACAGAGTAACTGACAACAATCAAGAGAGATGGATATTTGTGTTGATCCTCTAAGTGGACATCCAAATAAAGCCTGGAAGCTAGCATTGAATAAAGGACAACATTTCAAGAAGGTATCACCAACAAATTGTAGTGATCCAAAGAAGGAAGGTATGTAAAATAATAAATTCACCACAACTACAAAATCAAATCAATTCTGTAATAATTTTGAATTCAATCTTTTTATTTTCATTTCTTTTCTCAGTGTCAAAGCTATCCATTCATTTTAAACCCATTTTCACTTTTCTGATTTACTTCTGTATTTCTCAAAGGAATGCAAACACAGACAAACAATTCATTCTTCCTATTAGGATATTATGTTCTGTGTATATCTACATGTAGTACTATTTTTATTCTTCCTGTTAGGTTATGTACGTTTTGTGTGTATATCTGATACACATTCCAAGACGAATAAAATGGCAGACTTACCACAAGGTGATATTTTACTTCATGCAGGAGATTTCACTAAAGATTCTACACCACAGGAATTTGAAGCATTCAACAAATGGATCGGTAAATAACAATAATAAGTTATTTTGATACATTAATTCCTTCAATAATGTTAAACATATATTACCAATCAATCAATCAATCAATCAATCAATCAATCTTTAATAATAGTAATAATGGCACTATTTCTTTTTTACTCCAGGTAGTCAACCCCATGCACACAAAGTTGTGATTGCTGGCAACCATGAATATGTGTTGGATTCAGCAACATTTAATCACAGGAGTTTTTTGAAGTTTTTTGGTTATAAAAAATCAGCAACCAAGGAGGATATAACCAAATGTTTAACCAATTGTACTTATTTAGAAGATGAAAGTATCAATGTTTGTGGTTTTAAAATCTATGGTTCACCATGGTAAGTATACATATACACCTCAGTCCTAGAAATCTATGGTTCACCATGGTAAGTATACATATACACCTCAGTCCTAGAAATCTATGGTTCACCATGGTAAGTATACATATACATCTCAGTCCTAGAAATCTATGGTTCACCATGGTAAGTATACATATACACCTCAGTCCTAGAAATCTATGGTTCACCATGGTAAGGATACATATACACCTCAGTCCTAGAAATCTATGGTTCACCATGGTAAGTATACATATACACCTCAGTCCTAGAAATCTATGGTTCACCATGGTAAGTATACATATACACCTCAGTCCTAGAAATCTATGGTTCACCATGGTAAGTATACATATACACCTCAGTCCTAGAAATCTATGGTTCACCATGGTAAGTATACATATACACCTCAGTCCTAGAAATCTATGGTTCACCATGGTAAGGATACATATACACCCCAGTCCTAGAAATCTATGGTTCACCATGGTAAGTATACATATACACCTCAGTCCTAGAAATCTATGGTTCACCATGGTAAGGATACATATACACCCCAGTCCTAGAAATCTATGGTTCACCATGATAAGTTTACATATACACCCCAGTCCTAGAAATCTATGGTTCACCATGGTAAGTATACATATACACCCCAGTCCTAGAAATCTATGGTTCACCATGGTAAGTATACATATACACCTCAGTCCTAGAAATCTATGGTTCACCATGGTAAGGATACATATACACCCCAGTCCTAGAAATCTATGGTTCACCATGATAAGTTTACATATACACCCCAGTCCTAGAAATCTATGGTTCACCATGGTAAGTATACATATACACCTCAGTCTGATTACACGATAAACACAACATGTCTAAAAAAAACTGACAGTTTTTTTACCCAAAATTTCATCAAAAGTACAAATAGACAAACTGATAAACATTAAACTATTACTGTGTACAACTGAGTACACCGGCCTTGTGTTTGCTTGCTTTTTTTTTCTCATTGAAAATATTATACACATATTGCCATTACTAGCCACAAGTATCAACTAGTATTTGTTGACCATACACACCTGTTGATTGGCTACTAGTATCAACAATATCCTAATAAGAATCAGCCCAGCATTTTTTGACTTTGTCATGTATATACTCTCACACATGCGCACACACACGCACACACACACACACACAGTCACACACCCAGATAGATAGATAAAAAGACAGACAGTCACACAGATAGATAAAAAGACAGACACACAGACAGACAGACAGACAGACACTGTACCACAACTATAGCCCTTATTGGTTCAGTTGTGGTAAAAGCAATTTTCCATTCCTTAAATGATGAACTTACATAACTGTATTGCCTATTTTGACTTAAGATGATTCAACTTCCTATCTGAAAATTTCTTTTGCAGTCTGTCAAAGGATTTTATTTTTGTATGCTCTATCGTTCTTGCTAAGGCATGTTGTTATGACTGACTGGTTGGTTGGTTGGTTGGTTGGTTGGTTGGTTGGTTGGTTGGTTGATTGATTGATTGATTGATTGATTGATTGATTGATTGATTGATTGATTGATTGATTGATTGATTGATTGATTGATCGACTGACTGACTGATTATAATGTTGTAAGCTCTCAGTATTATTTTTCACAGGCAACCAAGATATCGCTCAGGGGCATTCACATTAGATCGTGGCCAGCCATTGTTAGACAAATGGCAACAAATACCAGAGGACACTGATATTCTTTTAACACACACTCCTCCACTAG
Source organism: Glandiceps talaboti (assembly GCF_964340395.1). Lineage (NCBI taxonomy): Eukaryota > Metazoa > Hemichordata > Enteropneusta > Spengelidae > Glandiceps > Glandiceps talaboti. Next base: position 15,832,112 of record NC_135570.1, read on the forward strand.
GTAAGTGACTATTTACATGCGATATAAACTTCCAGGCACCTATGACCCCTTACTAGGCTCACATGTCCATGAGGTCATGTGTGCTGAATAGTGGGACAATATGTTGGCAAAGACTGAAGTGTGCAGTCAAACATTTCAGGTAAAATTTCAAAGTTGTATTTGGAACAAATGTTAAATTGAATAGTAATATTCTTATACATTTAGCCAGTGTTCCAAATTATGACTTGACGCTTGAATTAGAAATGTTGAACAATTATTTGTGTGTGTAAAACTTCAACATTTACACCTCCTACACAACAACCAAAAGTGACGTTCCTCTAATATCATCCTGATATGTTTTATTAGTAGTAGATTTAGCCCCAATGCAAACTCTACACTTTTAACGGTGCAGACATGAATTTATTTGTGTGAACTTAATGTTTCTGGTATTTGTTTTATGTAAATTTGTGATAGGTTATGGAGACAATTCTATTGATTGTGGGTATTCAGGATGTGTTGAATTACTCAATACAGTTGAACATCGAGTTAGACCTAAGTACCATGTATTTGGTCATATACATGAAGGTAAGTGTTTTTTAAGTCTTTCCCCAAAAGGGGAGGCCTCATTTACAATGGGCTCCCTCCATCCGTCAGTCCCTCTGTCCATAATACGTCATATCTCAGACATGCAATATCCATTTTCTATCAAACCTAATACAAAAGTGACATATGGGACATATGGTTGTCTATTTGTTTTTTTATATATGCAGATTTGACCGCATGACAGCCATATTTGTAGTCAAAAAATCAATTTTAATGGGGTGCGTTCGATTATGTGTCCTCAGGGAGCCTCAGACCAGGGTAACTGACGTCACTTGGGCACCTCTGGTCATGTGAAAATCAAACGTATTTTATTGCATTTGGAGTACCCCTGGGAGTCTATAATTAAATCCGTGATTCACGATAAATAATTTGGTCCGTCTTTCCAAAATATTTTAGACAATTTGAAGTGAAAAAAAAAATTATTTCCTCACTAAATGTGGAAAGATATCCTCAACATGCAGTCATATCACCCATTGCTAATATCACCCATTGCTCATATCACCCCATTGCTCATATCACCCATTACTCATATCACCCATTACTCATATCTTCCCATTACTCATATCACCCATTACTCACATCACCCCATTGCTCATATCATCCATTATTCATATCACCCCATTACTCATATCACCCATTGCTCATATCACCCCATTGCTCATATCACCCCATTGCTCATTATATCACCCCATTACTCATATCGCCCCATTACTCATATCACCCCATTACTCATATCACCCCATTGCTCATATCAACCCATTGCTCATATCACCATTACTCATATCACCCATTACTCATATCACCCCATTGCTCATATCATCCATTATTCATATCACCCCATTACTCATATCACCCATTGCTCATATCACCCCATTGCTCATATCACCCCATTGCTCATTATATCACCCCATTACTCATATCACCCCATTACTCATATCACCCCATTGCTCATATCAACCCATTGCTCATATCACCCCATTACTCATATCACCCATTGCTCATATCACCATTACTCATATATCACCCCATTACTCATATCACCATTACTCATATCACCCCATTACTCATATCACCCATTACTCATATCACCCCATTGCTCATATCACCATTACTCATATCACCCATTACTCATATCACCCATTGCTCATATCACCCCATTACTTATATCACCCCATTGCTCATATCACCATTACTCATATCACCCCATTACTCATCTCACCCCATTGCTCATATATTAACCATTGCTCATATCACCATTACTCATATCACCCATTACTCATATCACCCATTACTCATATCACCCCATTGCTCATATCATCCATTATTCATATCACCCCATTACTCATATCACCCATTGCTCATATCACCCCATTGCTCATATCACCCCATTGCTCATTATATCACCCCATTACTCATATCACCCCATTACTCATATCACCCCATTGCTCATATCAACCCATTGCTCATATCACCCCATTACTCATATCACCCCATTGCTCATATCACCCCATTGCTCATATCAACCCATTGCTCATATCACCCATTGCTTATATCACCCCATTGCTAATGCGGTATCTTGTATAGTAATACACCCTAAACAGTTCATGAGCTCACTGTGTTATTTTCAGATTGTACATCATTTTGATAGAATGTATAGCCAATAAACTAACTAATCATCTTGTCATTATCTGTTCACATTCACTTTGTTGGCAAAGCACTTAATAAGCTTATTGTCTAATCAGAGATTAAAGACATTATAACATCATTTGATTTGTGATTTATCCTCATTTTTTAGGTTATGGTGTTTACACTAATGGTATCACAACATTTATCAATGCTGCTATCTGTACATCCAAATACAAACCAACAAATCTTCCAATAATATTTGATTTACCAAGGCTTGAAAACCCCACTCTTTGATGTGAAAGATACCAGCTGGTGAACTTTACACTGTATGGGGAAACCAACCAACCAGCTGGTTAACTTTACACTGTACAAACAAACAAACCAGCTGGTTAACTTTACACTGTATGATGAGGTACCAGCTGATGAACTTTAGGTTAACTGTGTTGATGTAAAGTATGAGACATTACTCAGGGAAAGTTACACGGCATGTGTCTATTAGGGAAATTGTGTAGATGGAAAGTATGGGACATTACTCAGGGAAAGTTACTTGGGTATGTGTCTATTTGGGAAATATTGTTCAAATGAAAAGTTATGTGGGGTGTCTAGTTTGGAAACTGATCTTTAAATGGAAGTACAGGACATTACTCAGGGTGTATAGTTGGAACCACAATGGAAATAACTTTCAATTGCTTTCCTGTGTTATCCTTGGCAATACTTTTATATATACACTTTTACCTTCCATAAAGGAAGGCGATATATGAAGGATGAAATGTATGTATGTATGTATGTATGTATGTATGTATGTATGAATGTATGTATGTATGTATGTATGAATGTATGTATGTATGTATGTATGAATGTATGTATGTATGTATGTATGTATGTATGTATGTATGTATGTATGTATGTATGTATGAATGTATGTATGTATGTATGTATGTATGTATGTATGTATGAATGTATGTATGTATGTATGTATGTATGAATGTATGTATGTATGTATGTATGTATGTATGTATGTCTGTCTGTCTGTGTCATCATTTTCTCAAGAATGGCTGGCTCAATTCAAACGAAACTTGGTGCACATATTTTCCAGAGTAATGGCTAGAACTGGTGATGTTTTGGTCAACATTCCATGATAATTATTGAGTCATTTACATAATTAACAATTTATTAGGCTATATCTTAAGAATGCACTCTTCAACTTCAATATAATTGGTACCATACATCACAGGGGCGTGTAATATTTCATAGATTGTTGTTTTCCAGGTCTACAGACTAAATATAACAACCTTTTGATTAATATATATTCCTACATGTAAAGGGAAGAGACAAGGGAGGACATCGATTCACGACCCTGTATAAACTCCTCTGTACGTCCAGCTATAAGCTATTTTGAATAATCAGCTCGTTGCTGATTGGCTGTTCGAAACTACGCATATAAAGAAAGCCTTTCAAATCCCCCGGAAGCATCACTACTTTATGGGCCACCAAAAATGAAATCAATTTCAGTATACACAGATTCACAGTTTGACATGGTAAAAATGCAGTTGTATTGGAAATCGTACAAGTGTACTCACCAGGAACCTGTCGTGAACTTTTCGCGATCCATGGTTCCGGGTTTAGTGATAGGGACGTGCTTCTGAATCATTTGAATTTGAAATGTAGCGGCCATCTGACGTCATTGGTCAATGTCCCTTTCTGGGCCAATCAGTAATGAACATTTGACGGCTCAGTACATCGTTTGACTTGCCTTTGACATACAGAGGAGTTTATACAGCGCTCACTTATTGTAAACGGTCCATTTTTCTTGTTACAAAAGCATTTTTTGCCCCCAGTGATAGTGTATAACTTTACTTGGCACCTATTCTTCATGCGGGTATGTTTTTGTTGCAAATGTGAATGTCAAATGTGCATGTTTTGTTCAAATTTGAAAGGTTAACGAAACAAGATGACCACCCTTTAATATTTCTTAGTAGTATAGAGATTGATACATTTGTAGCAGCAAGATTCATACGATATTTTCCTAAGAAAACGGCATTCTAAGCAATAAGAAAACAACAATCTATGAAATATTACACGCCCCTGTGCCATACATTGGTGATAAGAAAGTGCATATGGCCAATCAAGTTTGATAATGTCATTTTTAATTGTAATGAGAGATTTGCATAATTAATGATGTACAGTAATTAGGCAATATTTTAAGAATGTATACTTCAAATTTCATATAATGTGGTACATGTATTGATATAGTTTACTGATGTAGTTTTTAATTGTAATCCATCATTTGTATAATTAATGATTTGAGAACACTTATATATAATCCCATGAAATGTTAGTTTTACATCAGGTTTTCGATCTGTCCTGTTTGACATCACACAAGTGAAGATTTTCATGTTTTTAAGTGATAAAATGTATAATTTGGTGCACACAATCAAATGGAAAATGTAAGTGAATACATTAAGACTTAAGTAAAATAACCAACAACTCAAGTATCGTGTGACCTGCAATAACCAAGATTAGTCTCAATAGAATTAATTCAGCAGAGTTTAGAAATTTTGATCATTGTAACTGGATCAAACTGGTTTATCCAGACATCATTGAAAATGACATATTGCCCATTGTAACTGGATCAAACTGGTTTATCAGACATCATTGAAATTGACATATTGTCCATTGTAACTGGATCAAACTGGTTTATCCAAGCCAGCAAAGTATCAGTTGCAAGAATTTTACTACAATGTAGCTGAATGATTTACATTGCTTTCTTAATTACTTGTTGAACTACTATACTAGTGCAATTTACAATTAAGTTATTACATTTTTACATTTCTTTAATAAAGCTACATGTGTTTTTTTAAACAGAACTGTCTTTATCATTTCCTGGAAAATATTGGACACAATTTGAAAGTGTGTTTTTGCCCATTAAGTACCAAAACTAGATGCCACAAGAAACACCAAATTGAAGCTTATTTCTCAATTTCATTGGTTTAGCAATGATCCAGTGGTGCCTCATGGGAGTCAGTAGACATGTATATATATTAGATGAGCAATGAATATCCATAATGCTGAAGTGCATACCTACCTTCTTATAAATAGTAATGAGTTACAGTTTCACTACAAGCTGGTCAACATACAACCTTGGAAGTTACAGTTCCACTACAAGGTTGTCACCATACAACCATGGAAGTTACAGTTTCACCACAAGGTTGTCACCATACAACCTTGGAAGTTACAGTTTCACTACAAGCTGGTCAACATACAACCTTGGAAGTTACAGTTCCACCACAAAGTTGTCAACATACAACCTTGGAAGTTACAGTTTCACTACAAGCTGGTCAACATACAACCTTGGAAGTTACAGTTCCACCACAAAGTTGTCAACAGACAACCTTGGAAGTTACAGTTTCACTACAAGGTTGTCACCATACAACCTTGGAAGTTACAATTTCACCACAAGGTTGGCACCATACAACCTTGGAAGTTACAGTTTCACTACAAGGTTGTCAACATACAACCTTGGAAGTTACAGTTCCACTACAAGCTGGTCAACATACAACCTTGGAAGTTAGAGTTTCACTACAAGGTTGTCACCATACAACCTTGGAAGTTAAAGTTCCACTACAAGGTTGTCACCATACAACCTTGGAAGTTAAAGTTCCACTACAAGGTTGTCAACATACAACCTTGGAAGTTACAGTTTCACCACAAGGTTGTCAACATACAACCTTGGAAGTTACAGTTTCACCACAAGGTTGTCAACCTTCTAACATTTATTTATTTTCTATAACACCCTTTCTATTTTAAAACAAATATTCAAAAGTGCTGAACAGTTACAGTTAAAAATTAAAAACATTGGGAAATGATATGTTAAACTCATGAGATAAACAAACATAAAAGACCTGATAAAACTACTAAAATACTACAATCAAAATAACTTCATTAAATTAATGTCCATAATGCTGTTTAAAAGACGTGTTTTCAGTTCACATCTAAAATGTTCTATATTATCAATATTCAGATCTGCAATTATGAAAAAATATGGCAATACTGAAGATCTCATGGTCCTCAAGTGCTATAGATATGACGGAAGTGTCCGTATATGGGCTTTAGGGGACGGGCAAGGTCAAAGTCAACATTCAAGGTCATCTTAATTTTTCAGTTTTTATCAACAAATCAACGAAACATTACAACAATTACATGTATAAATGTTAAGTAGTGGCATATTACCTCTGAGGAAGGAACATCACGACTTCTATCAGATATCGTTACTTAAACGGCTAAAAAAAACTGTAGAAGATGAATCACAACAACACAGACAAGGAAACAACCACGTGATGAACAACTGATACTTGCATTGTTGAGAAGACAGACAAGGAAACAACCACGTGATGAACAACTGAGAAGATATGAATATTGCATGGTACCAATCATAGAAATTAACATTGAAGCTTTAGAAAAGAGTTAGTTATCAGGATCGATAATAAGTGAGAAACCACAATTCAGCCTGGTACATTTGTCACAGAAATTGCACTGTAGTTTTAAACTTTGATATTTTTATTTTGACCCAGAAAATAAATGTCTTGTTATATGAAAGAAAAGTTTTATCCTTGTATTATATTTTTCTTTTCTCACAAAAATCAATTATTTATTCCACAAATTTAGTTTTCCTCTGTCTCCTGTGAGCCACCATAGATTTATTCCATCAATGTGTGAATGCCATTTCAAAATACTGGCGACTATTAAACCAAGTCATCTGTATCAATCAACCACCTGTAGGACTGTTTCACCTATTACTAACGGTGTGAGAATGACAGTGGACTTATTAATTAGGAACATTTATAACATGAAGGGTTCGGTAGAAACTGTTTTGGTCACATGCCATAAGACACCATGATACAAGGAACTGAGAGTGCATCGTTTGTTGGGGTTATAGTTGACCAGTATCTATCTTGGAAACAACAAATAGCAACCGTCAAGGTAGTCTCACTGTCAGATTTGTGCCTAATCGCTGCATGTCTGCCGAGTGGCTTAGCCACGAGAAGAGATGGGACGAGGGACTAAAGTCCCTCACTTCTCGTGGCTTCGCCGCTCAGGGCGCACAATGTTTTTCAAAATTGGCTTCCAACTATATTTCACAATTATTTTACTCAAATCAGTCATTTCTACTCAACAAGACAGAGTACACGGAATGATTTACGTATTTACGTATTCCAAGAGCCAAAACACAGGTCGGGTCAATTTACCATAAAGTATGCAGGTGCGAAAATATGGAATAGAATACCAACATCCACTGCAGGTCAGAGTTCAAACGAAAGTTTTAAAAAAATATCTGCAGTCTGGTAACATTGTACTTTAGATTAGACGTATTTACTTATTCTCTGTTGTTGTTGTTGTTGTTGTTGTTGTTGTTGTTGTTGTTGTTGTTGTTGTTGTTGTTGTTGTGTGTATTGTTTGTATTTGTAAGTTTTGAAGATTCCAGATTTATTATATCATATTGGACATGCCCAGATAATATTTATTGTCAATTGTATTTATAGGGACTGGACTAGATTAGTTGTAAGACAACTATTTCCATCCCCCCTTTCCCGTTAGTTATTGATATACATATCTTGACAAGTAAATGTATTTGTAATTTGTAATTACTATTATTATTATAATTATCATTATTATTATTGGGAATAAATCATTCTTATTATAACCTCACTTCTTTACACTTCTTTTGGTTTAATTGCACGTTGTTCTGTATACTAGTATAGTATAGCCCATTTACCAGATTCAATTGATTTAGTGTACTGAAAGTGTCGTGTCATCCCTGGTGTACGTTGGCTTTGATGTTGCCAACCTTGAAGCTGCGTTTATTCAAGACAACCCTTTGCATTCTACCTGTAGGAAAATGAGCGACCCATCTCATTCAGTCTCACAAGCTTTGATATGGTTTATTATATCAAAAGCTTTGCTAAAACCAAGGGAACAAATTCCGATCATGTGTCCAGGGTGATCTAACCAAGTTTGAATTAGTTTGAATATAAAACACTCATTTATATCGTGACGTAACGTTACTTTATCATGTTAATGAGATGCAATAAAAGCAAGACTCACAATCAATGGGAACTTTTGTATTCGCCATAAAATGTAGCTTGTAGTTCCAGTGTAACCAGACAATTGTAAATATTTGGAACGTGTCATTTTAAAACGATTCAACCTCGTACCTAACAACTCATATTTTGTGTTACCAAATGGCATGTTGTAGTTCACCGCGACGGTATAAATTAGCAGTGCACATATCCTCAACTAGGAGCGATAAATGAAACCTGCTGCCCTGCTGCTAGACATGGCAATGACACATCGATTATCTCTTCAAGTCTTCACATTCTTACTATGCTTTAACGTACTGGTGGTCATCTTTCTCATCACTAAAAATCATCTGGCTGTTGTCAAACCCAATCCAATATATAGGTAAGTTATCCACAAATTGGTTTCTATCAATCCTTATAAACCACGGCTTCCAATGTATTGAAACTAGGATCTATTATGATCTATTAACTCACAGTAGATCCATGGTTTGACCATGTTTAGTCATTCATGTAGGGTTTATGTTTAGTAGTCTAGTTCCTATACAGTATCATTACCATGAAACGTCCATTCACAGTTGGAATCCAGACTAAAAGTTTAATGCTACTTTCTTGATATGTCTCACCTGACAACCTAGGGAGCGATCAGTTTTACGACCAGTAGGGGAAGGGGTGGCAAATCAGGCGTTCACCTCAATATGGGACTCAAAGAAGGGCGTGATCATCATTTTGACAAAATAAATAAGGGGGTGGGGTCACCTTATTTTCAACAACTAAGCGAAATCATAAGCCACGCCGCTGTACTTAAATGTCCATACATTTATTAAACAACTAATGTATGTGGAAACTATAAACAATAAATAGCTATAAATATACATTCAAACATAATATAAACTCTTTGTCTCTTGATACATCCCATGCATATGACATGGAGTCAAACACTGCACTATGGCCAGTTTTGTTAGAAATGACTTCTCTATACTGGATGCCATGAGTTGCATAGTATCATCTTGTGGTATAAAAAAAATTGCATGTATAGCTGTACACGTGACACAACACACGAAACACCTTGAAATTTACTGGAAGGACTGACCTAAACATGTTGAAACATAACCACTGTAGGGTGATACACACTTGGAAATAATACAATGTATATAGCAAACACTGACTGAAAGTGCCTGATCTAGCTTGTGTCTAGATATTGGATATCCAATATCCATGTATATATAGTAAGCCTTATTTTAGTACAGTCAGATGTAGCCAATACCATAATGCTTCTACAATTTCATTTAGGACAGATTTTTATCCTGAGAATGACATATCGATTACAATACAAATGGCCAGTACATACCAGGTGCTAGTTGTGAATTCGATGCAAATGAAAACTAACCCCCCCCCCCCCCAACTCTAACCAAATAGACAACTAGCTATTACTATATACTCTAATACTAAGCAATTGTCTTAACATGTCTATTCCTTGAATTGTATGTTACAGGTCTGTCATGGATTCCAAAATGACACCACAGTCAATGAACGATACTGTAAAGGTGATTAGGCATCAGGTCCAATTTGATGTAACCATAGACAGTAGAGGGGAGACTCTCCCCTCTACTGTCTATGATGTAACAAATGTATCAAGTTTAGTTGAATTCAGGTGAGTCATTGAATTTTTCACGGTCGTCACAATATCGTGTTTTTTTTCATTCCGCCTTCCCCCTCGTCTACAAAATACGTCGTGTTGCTTCGACCTCTAAGTCACCAGCCTGTAGCTGTTCGTAAGAGGTTGATTGATGTGTGAGGGCACCCCAACACTTCGTACTTCACACGAATCACAGATTACCTTTCCCATCATGACACATTATTGAACGTCCAAAAACAGAACCCTCTAGTTAATGTTTAACCCCTTCCTTTAGTGATCTGAGCACTAACTGGAATGTCGGTGTATTGCTTTGGAAACGCGATAAAAAACAAACAAAAACATTATGACCAATGTTTTTACAGATTTTGTTTGTTGTCAGGTTTGAACAAGTGACTTCTGAGAGTGCTATGGGTGGTTATGTTTTTGGTTATATTCGAATTAAAACAGATCTTTAAAATCGACGTGTCAAGGGATCGATTCTTCCGGGGTATTTTCCGATGGAGAATCCGATGACGGGACAACAGTACTAGCCCCACAGTCTTTAATCTGTCAAAATGTTGACCCAGTGTTTGACATGTACAGGATTAGCAGTCTTCTACCGGAGCTAATATTTAATATGTGCAGTGGCTGATAAACAACTCCTTGTCTGTGTTGCTGCTGAAGTGTTATCAGTAATGGATAGTGTAAGACAAATTGGGATTTAGAAAGTGTGAATTGGGTTGACATCAAACATAGACCCTAAACGAAAGTGAAACCAGTCCAACAAGCTAAGTCAGAAACCACATGTCCGGCCCGGACCAAAATAGCTTGCCAAAATTACGAGAACTTAATTACAGAGAAAAATAATTAGAGCCTGTATTCAATAAGTCATACTACAGCACCATAGATGTAGTAGTGACTGTACAGTAAAAAATTTAACTTGGAGGGGGGCATAAACTGTTACCAATCAAAAGAAACAGTAAACATTTTTTTTAAAAACCACGAACTTTACACAGGTTTTCATATGAACTAGACGATATACGTCTCAATGTTCAACCCTATCATAGTATCAGGCTTCTACATTGACAGGGGCTTGTGAATGTTGTCACTGTGGTGTTGTATGGATTATTTGTTGCGCCGCGAACACGGGAAATTGCATGATGTGTGTGTGTTCCCATCTGAATGTGTACACTTTTATCTCAGTATTATTATCACCTAGCCTGGCAAGGGGTGAGACAGTGTGTAGCAAGGGTGAGATGGACTGCCATCCTGTGAACCTATCGGGCATACTGTAAGTACAATAGACACCGGTGGAAAAATAAACAATGCGGCTCTGCCTTGTTAAGTTGTTTATCTTTCCACAGTTGTCTATTGTGTACTTATCTAAATCAAAACACCCTTAATCTCATAATTATCGGAGGATAGGTTACCATGACAATATGTTTTATCTCTTATCTACTGGATTATCACACTATACAAACACCCAGCTTTGTGCAAACTAGTGTAAAAGACAGTCTCCTTTATATGTTTATATTAGTTTGTACATAGCCCTCGATTGCACCATAGACCCTACACCTGGTGTAGACTTTTTTGCACCTTCCAAAAGAAAGCTCGAAGACGAGCAGCTAGACTCCATGACCACGTGCACTGTTTGAAAAGTATTTGTTTGTCAAATGTTAACTACAACAACAAAGTGTACGTACAGAACATGTTTTAACGTGTTTGTGTTATTGGTGTTTTGGTAACATTATTTCAGCAAACAATGTAAATATTCAGAATACATGCATGTTGAGTGTTGAGGGAGTACAAAGGCCCATGTACAGTTAACAATGGGTTCTTGTCAGAGATAATAATTACAAAGCATTTTGAGAACAGTGTTTGGAAGTGTTTTATGAAATCATTATAAGAAGACACATGAATACTATTATAATGGATGTACATGAAAAACAACAATTCACACCAAACTGTTATTTTTATAGCGACATCATACACACCAAATCTATATCTATTACAGAGACAACATTAAAATGTTCCAGACCATAGAACAGTCCATTTCTATTTATAAGAAAAATACAACGGTGAAGCAGATGGGATTTCAACAGTTGCCAAGCAACAACTATTGTCATAACAACTACTGCCATAACTCTACGGATAAACTTCACAGAGAATTTAACAGAAATTTACTCGAAGTTCCCGGATTAAAGAAATCGTGTGCAATTGTCGGAAGCAGTGGTATTGTTAATAATTGTGGTAAACAAATTGATCACCATGACTTTGTTATTCGAATGAACTTCCCAACAATGGTAGGTTTCGAAAAGCATGTCGGGAAAAGGACCGACTTACTGGCTGCCAATTATATATCGGTTCGTCGACTATCTAGATATTTAAAGAAACCAAGTAACTATATGCCAAATGCAAAACGAATGCTAAAAACATTCTATCAAATGACATCAAGGAATGCAAACATTATATTATGGGTGACATTTGCAATAGGTAAGGAAGAGAATGGATATCTCAAAACAATGCTAAAAGAAGCTAGAAAGAGTCATATTCCATTTAGAGTTGCCTATGCTCCAGTACCATTGAAGGAGACGTCTAAAAGGTATGTAGTTCAAACTGGACTATACGATTTATGGTTCCTCACTCATATCACAGGCTTAGTTAGTTATGTTTATGAAAACAAACAAACAAACAGACATAACATAACAAAATAAATAAATAAACAAATAAATAAATAAACAAACAAACAAATAAAAAAACCACAGATACAAACAAACAAAACAATAAATAAATAAATAAATAAATAAATAAATAAATAAATAAATACTGACAAGCATCAACAAGAGAGTAATTACAAATCATTATCAACTACAAGAATTACTATATGATTTCCAATATACGAAATGGTCACAATTGTGGGGTATGTACAATCGTGACCAATTCACATATATGAAAACATGTAGTAATTCTTGTAGTTTATAATGATTTGTAATTACTCTCTTGTTGATGCTTGTCGGTATTTATTTATTTATTTATTTATTTGTTTTTGTAAACATAACTAACTATAAAGCTTGAGTACATGTGTTCATATCAGCATGTAGTATATTTATATATCGTATGTGATTATAGCCCCCTCAACGATGAATCTTCCAGTCTAAGGACTTTGTGAAATATTCAAGAGTGTTTGTTCTACTAGTGTAGAAATGTTGACATTATGTGTCAGGTACATCACGTTACTTGAACTAAGATCAATGTGTGTGAAATGGTCACCCTCTGCAGTAGTGTTATGACAAATTCTAAATGTGTTCTCATATTTTTAAGTCACTGTTTCACTTTATATTGAACACGGTACGTATTGTCCTGCAAGTTGTTATAATCTTGATAATGGATGTGTAATGTAAAGATACAAGTCATTCCACTCAATATTGACCTCACAATATAACAATAAGGAATTCTGTCCAACACTTTCACATACACCCTTTGATGTGTTTTTGTTGAAGACACATTGGGAAAAAAACTAGTTTTCAATTTCGTCTTTCACGACAACTTTGACGATATGTTTTTTTACCATCTTATTTTTTTCAAAGGATTTGGGGAAGAAAAATCCAAAGCGAAGGTTTTCAGGTCATTACGGCTGCCATCAATCTGTGTGAACATATTCAGGTTTATGGATTCTGGCCTTGGAATCTGAATAAAAAAGGCAGACGTATTCCTTATCATTACTACGATCGTGAAAAGGATGGAATTCGTCCCGTGACACTGCAATCCATGGTGGACGATTTTCATATGATGGAAAATCTACATAATAACAATGTGATCACCTTGGTTACAGACCCATGCAAGTGATATAGGAGTATATAAGTTATATAGGATTATATATAGTGTTACAGTGGAAGATCAAGACGTTGTGACAATGGTTATTTAAACAGCATTTTACATCATGAACATCATATCTTATTATGAGCACCATGATTTTTGTTCTAATCTTTCCTCATACATGTAGTGATGTAAGTGGTCTAAAGTGATAACATGTACAGGGCAAATCTAGCAAGCAGTACTATTCTCAGGATTGAACTTTGTGACATCTCCATGTGAAATGTGTTAGTAGTCTGAAAAAATGACACTCCACACAGATGTATGTAGTCATAACAAGTTGTATTGTATTTTAATTGTTACAAAGTAGACATTTACACAAAGAAAATAGTGATAATGCTAGGATAGCACACCTGATAATGCTAGGATAGCACACCTGATAATGTGACCGTAGCACACCTGATAATGCTATGATAGCACACCTGATAATGCTAGGATAGCACACCTGATAATGTGACCGTAGCACACCTGATAATGCTATGATAGCACACCTGATAATGCTAGGATAGCACACCTGATAATGCTAGGATAGCACACCTGATAATGCTAGGATAGCACACCTGATAATGCTAGGATAGCACACCTGATAATGCTAGGATAGCACACCTGATAATGCTAGGATAGCACACCTGATAATGTATGATAGCACACCTGATAATGCTAGGATAGCACACCTGATAATGTATGATAGCACATCTGATAATGCTATGATAGCACACCTGATAATGCTAGGATAGCACACCTGATAATGCTAGGATAGCACACCTGATAATGTATGATAGCACACCTGATAATGCTACGATAGCACACCTGATAATGCTACGATAGCACATCTGATAATGCTAGGATAGCACACCTGATAATGCTAGGATAGCACACCTGATAATGCTAGGATAGCACACCTGATAATGCTACGATAGCACACCTGATAATGCTACGATAGCACACCTGATAATGCTACGATAGCACACCTGATAATGTACGATAGCACACCTGATAATGCTAGGATAGCACACCTGATAATGTATGATAGCACACCTGATAATGCTAAGATAGCACACCTGATAATGTATGATAGCACACCTGATAATGCTATGATAGCACACCTGATAATGTACGATAGCACACCTGATAATGCTAGGATAGCACACCTGATAATGCTACGATAGCACACCTGATAATGCTACGATAGCACATATGATAATGCTAGGATAGCACACCTGATAATGCTAGGATAGCACACCTGATAATGTATGATAGCACACCTGATAATGCTAGGATAGCACACCTGATAATGCTAGGATAGCACACCTGATAATGCTAGGATAGCACACCTGATAATGCTAGGATAGCACACCTGATAATGCTAGGATAGCACACCTGATAATGCTAGGATAGCACACCTGATAATGCTAGGATAGCACACCTGATAATGCTAGGATAGCACACCTGATAATGCTAGGATAGCACACCTGATAATGCTTCGATAGCACACCTGATAATGCTAGGATAGCATGCCTGATAATGCTAGGATAGCACACCTGATAATGCTTCGATAGCACACCTGATAATGCTAGGATAGCACACCTGATAATGCTAGGATAGCACACCTGATAATGCTTCGATAGCACACCTGATAATGCTAGGATAGCACACCTGATAATGCTAGGATAGCACACCTGATAATGCTAGGATAGCACACCTGATAATGCTAGGATAGCACACCTGATAATGCTAGGATAGCACACCTGATAATGCTTCGATAGCACACCTGATAATGCTTCGATAGCACACCTGATAATGCTAGGATAGCACACCTGATAATGCTAGGATAGCACACCTGATAATGCTAGGATAGCACACCTGATAATGCTAGGATAGCACACCTGATAATGCTAGGATAGCACACCTGATAATGCTTCGATAGCACACCTGATAATGCTTCGATAGCACACCTGATAATGCTTCGATAGCACACCTGATAATGCTTCGATAGCATGCCTGATTTATACTATAATTTATGTATTACAAGTCTGAATTGTTGACTACAAATCACATTTACGGTTCTAAATTACAAATTATATTGCAAAGAATAACACTGAACTGAGTAAAGCACTTTTTCTATGTGTTACACTAGTCCTGTTTATAGCATTCATATCAAGTATAAAAGTATACTGTTTCAATTGGTTTATTTACAAGCCTTCGAGCATTTGGTCTTTCTAATGTTGTCAATTAGCAAATGAAACAGTATACTTTTACACTTGATATGGATGCTATAAATGATTGTGATACATACAGAAAATGCTTTACTTTGGTGTTATGGGTTATGTACCAGGTCCAGTATATTGATGGCTCAAATTGAGAGATCTCAGTGACTGGTCTAGACATCAATCTAACTGTTAATAAAATAGTGATATTTGCATAGTTGGCACATAAACCACCACCTGGGGATGCTATACTAGTCGGTTTTGACCAGTGAGCTCAGTGTATGCACTCACTCTCACTCATGCAAATATTTCGTTCCCTGGTCAAAACTTCTTGGTATACCATCCCCAGGTGGTGGTTTATCTGATCAGTTTCTGATATAGATATCCATAGTTGCAGCTTGCATGCATACCAAGGATCACATCACCATGTATTATTACATAATTTACATTAGGACATCTCATTGAACTTCAAATACTGAATTTCAAACCAATATCCCACTCTATTTTTGACCCAAAATCCCAAACAATTTGTCCATGTAAATCATTACTAGTAGTATGATGTTACAACATTGTTGCTAAGCAAAATAAATTGAAATTTTTACACATCAGGTGGGAAATATCAATTATTTACTGTGCACAGAATCACATCAACACACTGATTAATAGTACAGGATAGAGAAAGCTACAGTGCTATATGTAAAACACACAAACGTCAAATTAAAATAAAAAAGATTTTCCTGGGAGTACAGATTTGCATTGATGGTTAGTAAATTGAATAATGACAAAATACCACAAATTCATAAATAAGGAAAAATTACAAACAATATCATCAAATCTCACTGCAGTCTACATCACCAACTGGTGTATTATTTAGCAATTTTATTGTGTAAATTTGAATGGTGTCTCTAGATACAATACTTCCTAATTCATTGACCAATTTTCTGGGCTATACAAGATTAGAAGTCTTCATCATATATTTATTGTTTTATTTCATTTTACATTAATGTCGTGCTAGTTGTGACAAAGATGATCATACTTAATTCTATGTTTTATTTATCATAACATCAGGTTGAAATCAGTTTGTGCAGACTAGCGATATGAGGGTGAATGTATGGATGGATGAACAGACTCATGGATGGAACCCAACGTATAAGTCCCCTCTGGACAGTGCCTGTTGGGGACTAAAAATAAGGTCCCCATTATCTGTACATTGACAATACTAGCCAGTAAATTTCAAATGAAAAGAACGGTTTAGATCCGATAATATTTCAAACAATCAATGTTTTAAAAGACTTACCAGCTGTATCTCTAAGTTTTATACATGTAGTGGAAACTTGTCAGTGTTACAAGGATACTTACTGGTTATGTCCAACTTATACAATCCAAGGATAATAAACATACATTCCCCATTGTATTCACGTTCTCTAAGCAATCAAAACATTCAAATACTCCGAAGGTTGCTACACTATTGGATCAATCAAAATGTGATCAGCCTGCTAGCTTTGAGTGACTTATTCCATATTGAGTAGTGACTGATATATATATACATATACCAGTACTCCTGTTAGTTACATCTTAATTAGTAGATGTACTGAATAATTTACATTTGATATTTCAAGAAACATCTCAATCAAATATCACACCTATTGCCGAGCAGTTTTTAATATGAATTTTTAAAAGTAAATCACATTTCTATGGAGCAATCATTTTGATTTGAACACATTTTTCACCAGATATGTAGTAAAATGTAACATCCAGATAACATATCAAGATTTATCAACCCCCCTCTAACCCCCCCCCACACACACACACACATCATGCCCTTAGCACTATAATTTTGTACACATTTCATTAATTTTACAACTATCTTATTAATGTCACAGAAAGGTTTGATAAGAATTTCTCACTTAGCTTTCCAATATAATTAATGAAAATCAAAATTAAATTAAATTTTATCACGCTAATTTTCAATTTCAATCATATATATATTAAATTATTTCAATTTATATGTATTGTAGCAATCTCCTGATAAAATTTTCCAATGTATCATTTCATATATCTCATTCTGACACTCCTCATCCCACTATACCCCAGTTAAATCATTGCCCCCCCCCCCCCATTCCACATTGGTTGGTGTGTATCATTACCTAGTTACCACATTTCACAATAACAGCTGTGATTGGTTGGTGTGTATCATTACTTAGTTACCACATTTCACAATAACAGCTGTGATTGGTTGGTGTGTATCATTACCTAGTTACCACATTTCACAATAACAGCTGTGATTGGTTGGTGTGTATCAATATGGCCATACCACATTAAATTTTCCCATCATGCATCATTCAAGGTGTAAGGTTCATTATGTGTCTGTGAGTCAATTGAATATCTATAATTCACTTAAAACACACCAACTCAAAAATTGAATCATCTCTATATTAGATAAATGTTATCAAAATGATATATTACAATTACAGATATCAAATAATGAAAAACTCTGATAAAGTAATATTCAGGCATGTGAACTTTCAGCCATCATGCAATGCATTACAGGATGACAGTAAAACTACAAATTACTCCCATTGTTGCCATGGTGATTTCAAAACAATTGATCCCCTGAGTTAAGAATGAACTTTAAGGATGGCATTTAGGATGTACACACCTGTATACTATTAAGCTGGCATACATTATAAGTTATACAACACAGTGTATATAAATGAACAAATGACATGGGTCATGCAAAATAAGAGAAAATAAATACATGTCAGACATTATTGTACAATTCCAAACTGAAATCTTAGTTTGTATTTAAAAAAAGTGCCAATGGCATTGCAGTACAAGTGAACAGACCCCAATCTATTTATTACTAAAAACTATTCCATGTGGTTTGTAGTATAAATTGCATTGGTAAGCATTGGTAAGCATAGCAACATTTACTACAAACTATTACATTTATTGGTCAACTATTTAGTATCACTGACCTTCTCATCACAAATTGTGTATTACTAAGATTTATCTGATTTGTAAATAAGTAATATCAAGTAAAAGCTGATGTTGTCTTCATTAATCTTTCAATTTGGTAAAATAAACATCACACAAATCTGCCATGTACTTGTACAGACTATCCAACTAGACACATTATATTACATTGCCACCAAATACCAAGGTAATTGGTCCAGCATTGCTACCTCACACACAACAGTGTCCCTACTAGCACACACACACACACACACACAAACAAACACGCGCGTGCACGTGCACACACACACACAGACACACACACAGACACACACACGCACACACACACACAGATGGACAGACACCACACCATGCCTATAGCACTACTGAACCATATCAGTTCAGATGTGCTAAAAAACTTTTTTATAAATGTATTGGAGATAAACCTTATTATAAATGTAATTGTAGATTTGTGGTACATCTATGACACAATTTCTCTGATTCTGTAATTGGTGCACACTACATGTAGTTCTTGAAGAAGCTGCCAAAACATTTGTCAACAAGCCTTCAATTAAAGACATAGTCCCCAACTTGTGTGTTTTATGGCAAAGTTATTGTGCAAATCTGAATGGTGTCTCGAGATACAAAACTTTAAAATTTATTGACCAATTTACTATTTGACCTTGAATATAAGAAAGCTGACCTTTGGGTTATAGACATTTAAATGGAGTCTTTGTGCATTCAACTTTATTAGTTCACATAGAAAGAAAAGGTTTGGTCATTTCACCTTGAAAATGTTTGTCAAGGTCAAAGGTCAATGTCTCATTAGAAAGCTCATCATTGATAATGTGAGGGTAGACACTTGAATGGTGGTCATATGTATCATACTTTTGGAGATAACAGGCAACATATGCTTTATTATCACAAATATGGCATTCTGCATATGCCTCACATAGTAAAAACCAAGATATGATTAAAATATCACAATCACTTGAAATATTTGAATCAAAAAGCAATGAAAATAACCCAAATTTGGCCATTTGACCTTGAACAAGACTTTGAAGGTCAGAGGTCATGATCCTAAAAGAAAGCTCATATTTGATAATATGGATGTAGGCACTTGAATGGAGTCACTACGTATTATACCTCCAAAGTTATGATGCATACTGTGAAATCTAACAACAAATATGGCTGCCATTCAGCCATATTTGATTTGGTTGTAAAACAAAGTGACATGCATATGTATCACATACTATGCTACCTTTGTGCCAGGTTTGGTTGAAATCACTTGTTGCATACCAGAGATATGAGGGTGAACACACACACACACACGCATTGACAGAACGCAATGTATAAGTCCTGTACTGGTGGTGAACACACACACACGCATGGACAGAACGCAATGTATAAGTCCTGTACTGGTGGTGAACACACACACACACACATGGACAGAACGCAATATATAAGTCCTGTACTGGTGGTGAACACACACACACGCATGGACAGAACACAATGTATAAGTCCTGTACTGGTGGTGAACACACACACACGCATGGACAGAACACAATGTATAAGTCCTGTACGAGTGGTGAACACACACACACGCATGGACAGAACACAACATATAAGTCCTGTACTGGTGGTGAACACACACACACGCATGGACAGAATGCAATGTATAAGTCCTGTATGGGTGGTGAACACACACACACGCATGGACAGAATGCAATATATAAGTCCTGTACTGGTGGTGAACACACACACACGCATGGACAGAATGCAATGTATAAGTCCTGTACTGGTGGTGAACACACACACACACACACACGCATGGACAGAACACAATGTATAAGTCCTGTACTGGTGGTGAACACACACACACGCATGGACAGAACGCAATATATAAATCCTGTACTGGTGGTGAACACACACACACACACACACGCATGGACAGAACACAATGTATAAGTCCTGTATGGGTGGTGAACACACACACACGCATGGACAGAACACAATATATAAGTCCTGTACGAGTGGTGAACACACACACACGCATGGACAGAACACAATATATAAGTCCTGTACGAGTGGTGCATGTTGGCGACTATCAAAGCAAGCACATGTATAATCACATTGTTCTCCAAAACGTTGTGTCATTTCACCAGAAAATAGTCAAGCCACCAGGGTTGTCACTATTTGTCATTGACTTACTGTGACAAGACAATTTCTATAACTCATAGTTTCCTCAGCTGAACAAAGAAATTGAACATATGCAGTCAGTGAAGTATATTACACTATCAAAGACTTGTTCTTAATTTTACAAAGAAACTTTCTAAACTAAAAAAGACTTCAATATTTGAATTTCTATCTAACACTAATTATTACAATTGATGTATGCATCATACAATTGTTACCATTCTTGTACATCACAATCACTCTATGCCATTCTGATGAGGTTTGGAGTTTTCTGTCTTGTAGCAGGCATCAAGGAAAGCTGTGACCACCTCACTTATAACAGATCTATCAGGAAGAGTTTGAGCCAGGCCATAGATTGCAGCCTGAAAGAAGACACAGTGTATGATGGGTACTGTTAACTTTGTAGTAAACTACCTGGGAGTCTTGTCTGCCGTATTTCATGTTTTCAATGTAAGGGGAGCAAGACATTGACATAAACATAAGACTCCCTAGCTTACTGATGTAATGGAAAGTGATGTATTATCACTGGACATCAGTCATTTCCAAGACAGGTTCAAGAGTGTTGCCTTGTACAGAATTAGTTTGTGATCATACATCGCTCTATCAGTGTACAAATTCAAACAGTGCAAACAATAAACTGATCTAACTCACTGGGTCAATATTTCAGACTTAGTCAACGAGTACATCATTTTCTATCTTTTCAATTCTATAACTTGCGAAGTAACTGTATTTGTTTGATCAACAAACAGAAAACAGTTTTGGAAAGAGCAAATCAAGCCAAACATTTGAACAGATGGGGCACTTTAACTTTTAATCATACAATATTTTCATATTATTACAAAAAATGTACCATGCATTACTTGCACTGTGAAAGTGCATACTAGTGGTATTTGCACTGCAGTGCAATATTGATTATTGCAAATCTGTATGCAAATGATATGCAAATGAGGACAGAACCGTTTGTTATACACAAAAGTGTATGATTGCTTTATGTCATTTTTATAGAAATTTGTTGTCTTGGATGACCATTATGTAATAATAACAGAACCCGATACTGCTTGAAACCCAAGTGTGGGTACTCGGTGGTAATTGCACTCTTGCTTGCAGTGTTTTCTGCTGCATTTTCACGAGCGTGCTGCTGCAGAGATACCTGCACGCACTCAAGCAAATACCCTGAGTATGCCATACTTGCATTCCTACATCATGGGGTTGTGTCAAAGTATTTTCAAAAGTTACCAACCTGTCCTTCAGCTTTGGTTTTAGGTGACTTCAAGAGATTTTCTGCACAAAGTTTGACGTCGTCAAGAAACATATCAGCAATACCCTCTTTGGTATGGAGAATAGTTACGCATAGATGAACACTGTCAAATAATCATTTGATTAATCTTAATTACTCTCATTAAGAACTTTATTTTCAGCTGTAACATTTCATCAGTCTCATTCGAAAAACTTAAATTTCAGGTCAGCATGGCAAGTACATGATTTGTAATTTGGAGTATCATGTCATGAATAAACCTTCATCTACACATCTCTAGAAACCTCATCACATTTCAGTCCAATCTGCCTTGTAGATTTTAAGTTAAAGATTTTTTACACAAAAGTCCCATTTTTAGACCTGACAAGCAATGCTGCATATAACTAATGTGGTCATCATGTCACAGATAATTCTTCATTTACATATCACTACAAACGTCTTCACTAAATTCTGCCTATTACATTGATGATACAAGATAACTCTAGACCTAGTTAATTTACCCAGACCCAGTCAGTACTGAGTGTATTCAATCCAACAACTCTGAAGTTAGCGACATATGGACTAACTACTCAGCCACTAACGACCCAATAGGTATCTACAAAGGAATATGGTGGGACGCTGATAATATAACAGGTTGTTATTAATGTTATATGGAATGAATAAAGGGAGTGCTTGGTCTTACCAGGCAGGGAACTGTAATGAATTGAGTGTTTGGTCTTACCAGGCAGGGAACTGCAATGAGTTGAGATTCCAACCTCTCTTTGTTAAATCATCTGCCAGAGTAAAGATATTGAAATCCAATGATCCAATGGCTATCACGCTCACTTCAGGTTTACCAACGATGTAAATACCAGGTATCATGGCAACTCTGTCAAATGTAAGAAATCACTCATGATTTATACAAAGTTAAATCACCACTGCCACCACCATTAGCTACCACTCACACCTGTCATGAATCACAGAATTGATGGCAGCCAATCAAATATAGTTATACAGTAAGAAGTTTTACTACCCATGCATAGATCATGGATGTATGTACTACAAAACCAGAGTGACTATAGAGTTTCAAGTAGGTGACACAATGTTTTTACATCTCATACATGAATTACATAAACCAGTATACAGACACTAATGGAATTCAAGCATATAAAACAATGATATATTTCATCTCATTGTGAACACAAATGAGCATCACTGTCAGTTGAAACAAGATATGAACACAAAACAGTACATTAGAGTTCACAGTGAGATACAATGTATTATGCCATGCACCAGTCAAGTTGAACCAACAAATATTGACTATATACTCTGGTTGATTAAACTCCAGAAAGTCTAAGAGTAGACTGGTTAGGGTTTAATGTTACAACACATCATGTAATGTAATGTAATGTAATGTAATGTAATGTAATGTAATGTAATGGGTATATAACATACTAAGCATAGTACAGTCTAAGAGTACACTGATTAGGGTTTAATGTTACAACATATCATGTTCGTCCGGCGGGGACTAATAATAACTGTCTCTATGATTTGGCATGAACTTACCCAGATTCAATGTAACGTGTCGTCTCTATAATTTTACGTGTGGCCTCAATATATCCTTGCTCACCAAAGTGTACCATGACAGCCCAGGTGGCAGCAATTAGAGCTCCTGCACGACTTCCTATGTTGATAAAGATACATTTTAATTAAAATTGACATATTATATTATATATTAGGGGTTTACACATTTGATTGCAGTTTATGTGTATTTAACTTCTACAGTTACGGTAGAAAGTGGCAAACTTTGACTATTTGTCCATGAAAGTGCTGGTTAAGGTTAAGGTTAAGGTCAAAGTTCAAGGTCTCCTTAGAAAGTTTATTGTTGATAATGTTGCAAAAGACATTTACATGGTGTCCATGTGTAACTTTTTTTGGAGATATGGTATTGTATGGAAGGAAAACCCACTGCATGTAGAGAATACATGGCATTGTATGGGAAGACACTGCATGTAGAGAATACATGACACTGTATGGGAAGACACTGCATGTAGAGAATACATGGCATTGTATGGGAAGACACTGCATGTAGAGAATACATGACACTGTATGGGAAGACACTGCATGTAGAGAATACATGACAGTGTATGGGAAGACACTGCATGTAGAGAATACATAACAGTGTATGGGAAGACACTGCATGTAGAGAATACATGGCATTGTATGGGAAGACACTGCATGTAGAGAATACATGACACTGTATGGGAAGACACTGCATGTAGAGAATACATGACACTGTATGGGAAGACACTGCATGTAGAGAATACATAACAGTGTATGGGAAGACACTGCATGTAGAGAATACATGGCATTGTATGGGAAGACACTGCATGTAGAGAATACATGACAGTGTATGGGAAGACACTGCATGTAGAGAATACATGGCATTGTATGGGAAGACACTGCATGTAGAGAATACATGACATTGTATGGGAAGACACTGCATGTAGAGAATACATGACATTGTATGGGAAGACACTGCATGTAGAGAATACATGGCATTGTATGGGAAGACACTGCATGTAGAGAATACATGACATTGTATGGGAAGACACTGCATGTAGAGAATACATGACAGTGTATGGGAAGACACTGCATGTAGAGAATACATGGCACTGTATGGGAAGACACTGCATGTAGAGAATACATGACACTGTATGGGAAGACACTGCATGTAGAGAATACATGGCATTGTATGGGAAGACACTGCATGTAGAGAATACATGACATTGTATGGGAAGACACTGCATGTAGAGAATACATGGCATTGTATGGGAAGACACTGCATGTAGAGAATACATGACATTGTATGGGAAGACACTGCATGTAGAGAATACATGACAGTGTATGGGAAGACACTGCATGTAGAGAATACATGGCACTGTATGGGAAGACACTGCATGTAGAGAATACATGACACTGTATGGGAAGACACTGCATGTAGAGAATACATGGCACTGTATGGGAAGACACTGCATGTAGAGAATACATGACAGTGTATGGGAAGACACTGCATGTAGAGAATACATGGCATTGTATGGGAAGACACTGCATGTAGAGAATCATGGCATTGTATGGGAAGACACTGCATGTAGAGAATACATGGCACTGTATGGGAAGACACTGCATGTAGAGAATACATGACAGTGTATGGGAAGACACTGCATGTAGAGAATACATGACACTGTATGGGAAGACACTGCATGTAGAGAATACATGACAGTGTATGGGAAGACACTGCATGTAGAGAATACATGACAGTGTATGGGAAGACACTGCATGTAGAGAATACATGACAGTGTATGGGAAGACACTGCATGTAGAGAATACATGACACTGTATGGGAAGACACTGCATGTAGAGAATACATGACACTGTATGGGAAGACACTGCATGTAGAGAATACATGACACTGTATGGGAAGACACTGCATGTAGAGAATACATGACAGTGTATGGGAAGACACTGCATGTAGAGAATAAACGGCATTGTATGGGAAGACACTGCATGTAGAGAATAAACGGCATTGTATGGGAAGACACTGCATGTAGAGAATACATGACAGTGTATGGGAAGACACTGCATGTAGAGAATACATGACACTGTATGGGAAGACACTGCATGTAGAGAATACATGACATTGTATGGGAAGACACTGCATGTAGAGAATACATGACTGTATGGGAAGACACTGCATGTAGAGAATACATGACATTGTATGGGAAGACACTGCATGTAGAGAATACATGACACTGTATGGGAAGACACTGCATGTAGAGAATACATGACATTGTATGGGAAGACACTGCATGTAGAGAATAAATGGCATTGTATGGGAAGACACTGCATGTAGAGAATACATGACAGTGTATGGGAAGACACTGCATGTAGAGAATACATGACATTGTATGGGAAGACACTGCATGTAGAGAATACATGACAGTGTATGGGAAGACACTGCATGTAGAGAATATATGACAGTGTATGGGAAGACACTGCATGTAGAGAATACATGACGCTGTATGGGAAGACACTGCATGTAGAGAATACATGACACTGTATGGGAAGACACTGCATGTAGAGAATAAATGGCATTGTATGGGAAGACACTGCATGTAGAGAATACATGGCATTGTATGAGAAGACACTGCATGTAGAGAATACATGACATTGTATGGGAAGACACTGCATGTAGAGAATAAATGGCATTGTATGGGAAGACACTGCATGTAGAGAATACATGGCATTGTATGAGAAGACACTGCATGTAGAGAATAAATGGCATTGTATGGGAAGACACTGCATGTAGAGAATACATGGCATTGTATGAGAAGACACTGCATGTAGAGAATACATGACACTGTATGGGAAGACACTGCATGTAGAGAATAAATGGCATTGTATGGGAAGACACTGCATGTAGAGAATACATGACATTGTATGGGAAGACACTGCATGTAGAGAATACATGACATTGTATGGGAAGACACTGCATGTAGAGAATACATGACACTGTATGGGAAGACACTGCATGTAGAGAATAAATGGCAGTGTATGGGAAGACACTGCATGTAGAGAATACATGACAGTGTATGCGAAGACACTGCATGTAGAGAATACATGGCATTGTATGGGAAGACACTGCATGTAGAGAATACATGACAGTGTATGGGAAGACACTGCATGTAGAGAATACATGACAGTGTATGGGAAGACACTGCATGTAGAGAATACATGACACTGTATGGGAAGACACTGCATGTAGAGAATACATGACACTGTATGGGAAGACACTGCATGTAGAGAATACATGACACTGTATGGGAAGACACTGCATGTAGAGAATACATGACATTGTATGGGAAGACACTGCATGTAGAGAATACATGACATTGTATGGGAAGACACTGCATGTAGAGAATACATGACAGTGTATGGGAAGACACTGCATGTAGAGAATACATGACATTGTATGGGAAGACACTGCATGTAGAGAATACATGACAGTGTATGGGAAGACACTGCATGTAGAGAATACATGACAGTGTATGGGAAGACACTGCATGTAGAGAATACATGACAGTGTATGGGAAGACACTGCATGTAGAGAATACATGACACTGTATGGGAAGACACTGCATGTAGAGAATAAATGGCATTGTATGGGAAGACACTGCATGTAGAGAATACATGGCATTGTATGAGAAGACACTGCATGTAGAGAATACATGACACTGTATGGGAAGACACTGCATGTAGAGAATAAATGGCATTGTATGGGAAGACACTGCATGTAGAGAATACATGGCATTGTATGGGAAGACACTGCATGTAGAGAATACATGGCACTGTATGGGAAGACACTGCATGTAGAGAATACATGACACTGTATGGGAAGACACTGCATGTAGAGAATAAATGGCATTGTATGGGAAGACACTGCATGTAGAGAATACATGGCATTGTATGGGAAGACACTGCATGTAGAGAATACATGGCACTGTATGGGAAGACACTGCATGTAGAGAATACATGACACTGTATGGGAAGACACTGCATGTAGAGAATACATGACACTGTATGGGAAGACACTGCATGTAGAGAATACATGACACTGTATGGGAAGACACTGCATGTAGAGAATACATGACACTGTATGGGAAGACACTGCATGTAGAGAATACATGACATTGTATGGGAAGACACTGCATGTAGAGAATACATGACACTGTATGGGAAGACACTGCATGTAGAGAATACATGACACTGTATGGGAAGACACTGCATGTAGAGAATACATGGCAGTGTATGGGAAGACACTGCATGTAGAGAATACATGGCATTGTATGGGAAGACACTGCATGTAGAGAATACATGACATTGTATGGGAAGACACTGCATGTAGAGAATACATGACATTGTATGGGAAGACACTGCATGTAGAGAATAAATGGCATTGTATGGGAAGACACTGCATGTAGAGAATAAATGGCATTGTATGGGAAGACACTGCATGTAGAGAATACATGGCATTGTATGGGAAGACACTGCATGTAGAGAATACATGACACTGTATGGGAAGACACTGCATGTAGAGAAAACATGACACTGTATGGGAAGACACTGCATGTAGAGAATAAATGGCATTGTATGGGAAGACACTGCATGTAGAGAATGAATGGCATTGTATGGGAAGACACTGCATGTAGAGAATACATGACACTGTATGGGAAGACACTGCATGTAGAGAATACATGACATTGTATGGGAAGACACTGCATGTAGAGAATAAATGGCATTGTATGGGAAGACACTGCATGTAGAGAATACATGACAGTGTATGGGAAGACACTGCATGTAGAGAATACATGACAGTGTATGGGAAGACACTGCATGTAGAGAATACATGACAGTGTATGGGAAGACACTGCATGTAGAGAATACATGACACTGTATGGGAAGACACTGCATGTAGAGAATACATGACAGTGTATGGGAAGACACTGCATGTAGAGAATACATGACAGTGTATGGGAAGACACTGCATGTAGAGAATACATGACAGTGTATGGGAAGACACTGCATGTAGAGAATACATGACAGTGTATGGGAAGACACTGCATGTAGAGAATACATGACAGTGTATGGGAAGACACTGCATGTAGACAATACATGACAGTGTATGGGAAGACACTGCATGTAGAGAATAAATGGCATTGTATGGGAAGACACTGCATGTAGAGAATACATGACAGTGTATGGGAAGACACTGCATGTAGAGAATGAATGGCATTGTATGGGAAGACACTGCATGTAGAGAATACATGACACTGTATGGGAAGACACTGCATGTAGAGAATACATGACATTGTATGGGAAGACACTGCATGTAGAGAATAAATGGCATTGTATGGGAAGACACTGCATGTAGAGAATACATGACAGTGTATGGGAAGACACTGCATGTAGAGAATACATGACATTGTATGGGAAGACACTGCATGTAGAGAATACATGACAGTGTATGGGAAGACACTGCATGTAGAGAATACATGACAGTGTATGGGAAGACACTGCATGTAGAGAATACATGACATTGTATGGGAAGACACTGCATGTAGAGAATACATGGCATTGTATGGGAAGACACTGCATGTAGAGAATAAATGGCATTGTATGGGAAGACACTGCATGTAGAGAATACATGACATTGTATGGGAAGACACTGCATGTAGAGAATGAATGGCATTGTATGGGAAGACACTGCATGTAGAGAATACATGACACTGTATGGGAAGACACTGCATGTAGAGAATACATGACATTGTATGGGAAGACACTGCATGTAGAGAATAAATGGCATTGTATGGGAAGACACTGCATGTAGAGAATACATGACAGTGTATGGGAAGACACTGCATGTAGAGAATACATGACATTGTATGGGAAGACACTGCATGTAGAGAATAAATGACACTGTATGGGAAGACACTGCATGTAGAGAATACATGGCATTGTATGGGAAGACACTGCATGTAGAGAATACATGACACTGTATGGGAAGACACTGCATGTAGAGAATAAATGACACTGTATGGGAAGACACTGCATGTAGAGAATACATGACAGTGTATGGGAAGACACTGCATGTAGAGAATACATGGCATTGTATGGGAAGACACTGCATGTAGAGAATACATGACACTGTATGGGAAGACACTGCATGTAGAGAATAAATGACACTGTATGGGAAGACACTGCATGTAGAGAATACATGACACTGTATGGGAAGACACTGCATGTAGAGAATACATGGCATTGTATGGGAAGACACTGCATGTAGAGAATACATGGCATTGTATGGGAAGACACTGCATGTAGAGAATACATGACACTGTATGGGAAGACACTGCATGTAGGGAATAAATGGCATTGTATGGGAAGACACTGCATGTAGAGAATACATGACAGTGTATGGGAAGACACTGCATGTAGAGAATACATGACACTGTATGGGAAGACACTGCATGTAGAGAATACATGGCATTGTATGGGAAGACACTGCATGTAGAGAATACATGACACTGTATGGGAAGACACTGCATGTAGAGAATACATGACATTGTATGGGAAGACACTGCATGTAGAGAATACATGACACTGTATGGGAAGACACTGCATGTAGAGAATACATGACAGTGTATGGGAAGACACTGCATGTAGAGAATACATGACAGTGTATGGGAAGACACTGCATGTAGAGAATACATGACAGTGTATGGGAAGACACTGCATGTAGAGAATACATGACATTGTATGGGAAGACACTGCATGTAGAGAATAAATGACACTGTATGGGAAGACACTGCATGTAGAGAATACATGACACTGTATGGGAAGACACTGCATGTAGAGAATACATGACACTGTATGGGAAGACACTGCATGTAGAGAATACATGGCATTGTATGGGAAGACACTGCATGTAGAGAATAAATGACACTGTATGGGAAGACACTGCATGTAGAGAATACATGACAGTGTATGGGAAGACACTGCATGTAGAGAATAAATGACACTGTATGGGAAGACACTGCATGTAGAGAATACATGGCATTGTATGGGAAGACACTGCATGTAGAGAATACGTGACAGTGTATGGGAAGACACTGCATGTAGAGAATACATGACAGTGTATGGGAAGACACTGCATGTAGAGAATAAATGACACTGTATGGGAAGACACTGCATGTAGAGAATACATGGCATTGTATGGGAAGACACTGCATGTAGAGAATACATGACACTGTATGGGAAGACACTGCATGTAGAGAATAAATGACACTGTATGGGAAGACACTGCATGTAGAGAATACATGACAGTGTATGGGAAGACACTGCATGTAGAGAATACATGGCATTGTATGGGAAGACACTGCATGTAGAGAATACATGACACTGTATGGGAAGACACTGCATGTAGAGAATAAATGACACTGTATGGGAAGACACTGCATGTAGAGAATACATGACACTGTATGGGAAGACACTGCATGTAGAGAATACATGACAGTGTATGGGAAGACACTGCATGTAGAGAATACATGGCATTGTATGGGAAGACACTGCATGTAGAGAATACATGGCATTGTATGGGAAGACACTGCATGTAGAGAATACATGACAGTGTATGGGAAGACACTGCATGTAGAGAATACATGACAGTGTATGGGAAGACACTGCATGTAGAGAATACATGACAGTGTATGGGAAGACACTGCATGTAGAGAATACATGACACTGTATGGGAAGACACTGCATGTAGAGAATACATGGCATTGTATGGGAAGACACTGCATGTATTGAATACATGACACTGTATGGGAAGACACTGCATGTAGAGAATACATGGCATTGTATGGGAAGACACTGCATGTAGAGAATACATGACATTGTATGGGAAGACACTGCATGTAGAGAATACATGGCATTGTATGGGAAGACACTGCATGTAGAGAATACATGACAGTGTATGGGAAGACACTGCATGTAGAGAATACATGGCATTGTATGGGAAGACACTGCATGTAGAGAATACATGACATTGTATGGGAAGACACTGCATGTAGAGAATACATGGCATTGTATGGGAAGACACTGCATGTAGAGAATACATGGCATTGTATGGGAAGACACTGCATGTAGAGAATACATGACACTGTATGGGAAGACACTGCATGTAGAGAATAAATGACACTGTATGGGAAGACACTGCATGTAGAGAATACATGGCATTGTATGGGAAGACACTGCATGTAGAGAATACATGACACTGTATGGGAAGACACTGCATGTAGAGAATACATGGCACTGTATGGGAAGACACTGCATGTAGAGAATACATGACACTGTATGGGAAGACACTGCATGTATTGAATACATGACACTGTATGGGAAGACACTGCATGTAGAGAATACATGACAGTGTATGGGAAGACACTGCATGTAGAGAATACATGACAGTGTATGGGAAGACACTGCATGTAGAGAATACATGACACTGTATGGGAAGACACTGCATGTAGAGAATAAATGACACTGTATGGGAAGACACTGCATGTAGAGAATACATGACACTGTATGGGAAGACACTGCATGTAGACAATAAATGGCATTGTATATGTTTTCCTTAGTTTCATTGCAAATATTCTGCCTGTGTTTTAACAAAATCTATTGACAAATAAATCTCTTTCTACAATAAATTGTTGATGCAAGAACTGAAGAAAATGGGTATTCAGACACTCATCAGTGGACGACTTTACAAACTTGTGTACATTGTACACAGGTGAGATTTGTCTGACTTCAAGGAGATGATGTCCAACAGTACAAATCTGAGAGAGTTGTGGGTAAAATATTGGACAGTGATATATTGTACAGTAATATCATTGGAGTTGTGAAACCATATGAAAAAACTACTAATACTAGTACTAACCTGCAATGGTTGGTGAGGCATAGACACCTCCTTGCCAATCAGGATTAATATAGTACTGTCTACAACGATAATTTCTATTTCTGTACATGATAACAGACGAACCTTTTGGAGCATAACCATACTGCAACATAAACATTAGACACTTGTTAGACTGATGACATCACAGACAACACAATTCCAAATAAATATTAAGCAAGATGGTAAATGGCAAAAATAGCACCAATAGCATTGTACTACAAGTATATATCGCTGTTGCTAAGGGCATCATCTTGTTGCTAGGCATATTTGCTTACATTTTTGGAATCTTTATTCATTTACCTATACCCATCCCAGGATTCATCTCTGCAATATACATCATCATTTGGCTGATGCTATGGGTGTTGTCTTGTTGCTAGGCATATTTGCATACATTTTTTGAATCTTTATTCACTTCCCCATGCTTCACAGTTTTCATTTTTGCAACAAAATAGCATCAATGGCATTGTTGCACAAATGTACAGTTTTTTAAAATGTTTGTCCACCTGCTGATCCATGCTAGGTATAGGTGTTCATTTACTGAATGATTATCCAGTTGCCTATCCAACCCTGTTGTTATCTTTGCAATATCCGCAACCAATTGGCTGTTGCTATGGAAATAGTATTGTTGCTAGACATATTTGCACATGTTTTTTGAATTTGCACATGTTCACTTGTCTATAAATCCCTGTTGTCATCTTTGCGAGATACACAGTTTGGTTTCTGCTATGGGCATTGTCTTCTTGCTGGGCATATATGCATACATTTTTTGAATGTTTACTCACTTGTCTACCAGCTGATGTTGTTATTTGACCAAAATATACTGCCATTTGACTGTTACTAAGGGCATAGCATGGTCATGGTTGCTAGGGCCAATTGTATCATAATGTTTTGAACAAAATCTGCAGAGTAGCAGGTCCAGAGACACCTCACCAAATTTCTTGGAGATGTAAGTTTTTGACCAATATCCACATTTTTACACCTATACATGCTTATACTTCTTCATATACACCCCCAGATGCATCCCCATTAAACTTCAGTCAAATCTGCATACCAGGTAGTAGTTATTAAAGTAGGAATTAAAGATTTTTTTACCAAAAAGACACATTTTTAGCCCTAATTTGCATATTACTGATGGGAATCATCATGTCATGAACAAATCTTAATTTACACACCCTTAAGAATGTTCCCACCAAATTTCTGACCAATCTGCCCAGTAGTTTTTGAGGTTAAGATTTTTACCAAAATTGACATTTTTAGACCCAAATCACACACCTGTAATGTGACCATTTTGCATTGAACAATTTCCCAACTAGAAAAGTAATGTCCCTACTAAAATATCAAGGCAATCGGTCTGGTGGGTTTTGAGTTAAAGTCATCCATGTACACACACACAGACACACACACAGACACACACACAGACACACACACACACACAGAGACACACACACACACACACACACACACACACACACACACACACACACACACACACACACACACACACACACACACACACACACACTGTACCATGCCATACATCACTACTGAACTTCATTATTTCATTTGTGCTAAAAAAAAGTGCCATTCTGGGTGGTAGTGTTAAACATGGTTAGTATATCAAATCTGATTGGATGTTTTGACAAACTACCTATGTCACATGGTTAGTATATCAAATCTGATTGGATGTTTAGACCAGTTTAATACCTAGGTCAGATTGTAAAATGGATCAGAATGGATCAGAATGTCTGGTACATGGAATTTCTCTGTCTGCACCTACAAGTCATAGACAATTTGTTGATTCTAGAATCTTCATTCAAAGCAACTATTCTTTCATTAACAACATGAAAGATAAATTAAAACCAATGACATTTTGGAACTCACCTTGTGAGTGTCAGCTGATATACTTGTCACACCTTCTAGTCTAAAATCAAATGGTGGTACATAGAAACCAGCCTTTTCCATGAAAGGTACAAGAAATCCACCTAAACAACTGTCTACATGTAGGGGTAACTTGTATTTGATAGCAAGCTGTAGAGAAAACATGTATAAAATAACATTAGAATGCTGTGGGATTATGTAAGTATAATAATCCACTACGCTTTGGATTTTACATTTCTAGATTTGACAAGTGATAGATGAACAGTCTTGTTAAAAAGTACCTTCTCTGGGTGTTTATACAAGCAGGCAAAGATGTAACAAATAGAGGCAAGCCTTCAGTCGAATACATAGTTCCCAACTAGTGTGTTATATGGCAAAGTTATTGTGCAAATGATACAAAACTGCATAATTTATTGACCAATTTCCTATTTGACCTTGAAAATGGAGGTCAAAGTTAAAGGTCAAGATATAAAAATAGTGCCAATAGCATTGTAGCACAACTGTATTTGGCTGTTGCTATGGGTGTGGTGGTCTTGTTGCTAAGCATATTAACATACATTTTTTCAATTGTTATTTACTTACCTACCAATCCCTGGTGTTATCATCATTTCACTGTTACTAAGGGTGTGGCAATGGTTGCTAGGGCCAGTTGTGTCATAATATTTTGAACAAAAACTGCAGAATAACACCTCCAGAAACATCCCCACTAAGTTTCAGCCCTTTTCACTTTGGATTTTCCAAAATATAAGAAGTATCCCCGTTACTTTCAGCTCAATCTGCTCAGTAATTTTGGAATTATACATTTTTGACCAAAAAGACACATTTTAGAACTAATCACCATGTCATGAAAAACTCTTAATCAAAACACCCCTAAGAATGTTCCCATCAAATTGAAGACCGATCGACCCAGTAGTTTTTTAGTTAAAGTTTTTTGACCAAAAATCACACATAAGTGGAAAGATCATTTTGATTTGAACAATTTCCCTACAAGACACCCAAGGTAATATACCTGCCAAATATCATGGCAATAGGTCTAGCATCTGACTTTAAGTTGTTTACACACACACACACACACGCACGCACGCACGCACACATGCACGCACACACGCACGCGTGCACACACACACACACACACACACACACAATCCACAAACAGACAGACACTTTGCCATGCCTATAGCACTTCTGAACCTTATCAGTTCAGTTGTGCTAAAAATTGGCTTACGAACAAGGTCTGTTTGTTGTAATTACGATGTATCACCCGCTTGAAAAGTGATAACCTGTCTCAAAAGTATCTATCATTTAGCCTGCAATGTTGGATGTGAAGTATTTCACTGCTCTAGAAGCTACTTCCTGCATGGGCGAGTTGGAATCTCATTTCCTCCGACTCTCACTTGGGTAGGTTTCGTAGGTAGAGCCCACAGTAGTGAGAATCTGGGTAACCAAGAGTAGTTACTAATGTGTATAAAAAGTGACTGTACCTTAGACATTTCATCTATAGGATCCACTGTTCCATGCGGGAATTGCGGAGCAGAACCAACTAACATACAGGTATTCTTATTAATCATTCTGGCCATAGCCTGCAAATATGAATATATTATTAGTACACTTGAAGGTTTAAGTGGTGCTGTAGTACAACTTCACAGTATAACCTGGGGGGTTGATTGGTACCTAAAGGATCACAAACTCAGCCCTAATGTGGTGTCTTGATTCACGTTCCCAACCCCTGAGTCTCCTCCTGTAGGAACGGTAGATAAAGGTCTAACATGGTGTCTTGATTCACCGTTCCCAACCCCTGAGTCTCCTCCTGTAGGAACGGTAGATAAAGGTCTAACATGGTGTCTTGATTCACCATTCCCAACCCCTGAGTCTCCTCCTGTAGGAACGGTAGATAAAGGTCTAACATGGTGTCTTGATTCACCATTCCCAACCCCTGAGTCTCCTCCTGTAGGAACGGTAGATAAAGGTCTAACATGGTGTCTTGATTCACCATTCCCAACCCCTGAGTCTCCTCCTGTAGGAACGGTAGATAAAGGTCTAACATGGTGTCTTGATTCACCATTCCCAACCCCTGAGTCTCCTCCTGTAAGAACGGTAGATAAAGGTCTAACATGGTGTCTTGATTCACCATTCCCAACCCCTGAGTCTCCTCCTGTAAGAACGGTAGATAAAGGTCTAACATGGTGTCTTGATTCACCGTTCCCAACCCCTGAGTCTCCTCCTGTAAGAACGGTAGATAAAGGTCTAACATGGTGTCTTGATTCACCATTCCCAACCCCTGAGTCTCCTCCTGTAGGAACGGTAGATAAAGGTCTAACATGGTGTCTTGATTCACCATTCCCAACCCCTGAGTCTCCTCCTGTAGGAACGGTAGATAAAGGTCTAACGTGGTGTCTTGATTCACCATTCCCAACCCCTGAGTCTCCTCCTGTAGGAATGGGAGATAAAGGTCTAACATGGTGTCTTGATTCACCATTCCCAACCCCTAAGTCTCCTCCTGTAGGAACGGTAGATAAAGGTCTAACATGGTGTCTTGATTCACCATTCCCAACCCCTGAGTCTCCTCCTGTAGGAACGGTAGATAAAGGTCTAACATGGTGTCTTGATTCACCATTCCCAACCCCTGAGTCTCCTCCTGTAGGAACGGTAGATAAAGGTCTAACATGGTGTCTTGATTCACCGTTCCCAACCCCTGAGTCTCCTCCTGTAAGAACGGTAGATAAAGGTCTAACATGGTGTCTTGATTCACCGTTCCCAACCCCTGAGTCTCCTCCTGTAGGAACGGTAGATAAAGGTCTAACATGGTGTCTTGATTCACCATTCCCAACCCCTGAGTCTCCTCCTGTAGGAACGGTAGATAAAGGTCTAACGTGGTGTTTTGATTCACCATCCCCCAACCATCGATCAATCTAGGAATATACCGTATCTCTAATGCATTTTCCTGTTGTCTTATATTATTTACATCTTGAGGGACATAAAAAACTTTTTTACCTTGACATCACATTTCATTGTAATATCATCTTGAGGGACATGAACTATCTTCATTTTGAAATAATCTGCTGCTTTGTCAAAGGCACTATGAACACTGATTGGAGCCAGACTAGAAGTAAACAAAATAAAATTGAATGAATGAATGAATGATTCTTTCAAAGTGTATTTATGTACATTTCAATATACCGGTAGTAGGAAAGAATTCAGCTAAAAAATAGTCACATTAATCATTATAAACAAATCAAGTACAGCTATTATTATTTTTAATAGGGAAAATGGTGTTGTAGCACAGCTGTATATGGCTATTAATAAGGGCATGGTCTTGTTGCTAGGTATATTTACATACTTTTTTTTTAAAATTCTATATTCACTTACCTACCCATCCCTGTTGTTATCTTTGCAATATGCATCATCATTTCACTTTTGATATAGGCGTGGCCATGGTTGCTAGGACCAGTTTTGTCAAAATGTTTTGAATAATGCAAAATAACACCTCCAGAAACATCCCCACTAAGTTTCAGCCACATTTATCATGTGGTTGTCAAGATACATGTATAAGTTTTTGGCCAAAATTAAGATTTTTAGACTGAATAACAATCATGTTGTGAATACACCTTCAAGTACACATCTCCTTAGGCATCCCCATTAAATTTCATCACAATCTGCTCAATATATGTAGTTTTGGAATGATAGATTTTTGACCAAAAAAGACACATCTTGGACCTAATTTGCATATTATTTATGGGATCATTATGTCATGAATACGTCTTAATCTAAACACCCCTAAGAATGTTCCCACCACATCTCAGCCCTAGCTGCTTGGCAATTTTGGAATTACACACTTTTGACAAGAAAGACACATTTTTAGACCTAATTTGCATATCACGGATGGGCTCATCACATCATGAACAATTCCTCAATTAAACGCCCCTGAGGATGCTTCTACGAAATTTCAGCCCTTTCTGTTCTGTAGTTATGGAATTATTGATTTTTGACCCAAAAGACACATTTGTAGACCTAATTTACATATCACTTTATTTTCCTGTTTGTGGTCAGGTTTGGCTAAATCAAAAAGTTAGTGATAAGTACTTACATTTCTGGTCGTTTTATTCCTCTATCATATGCCATTTCTCTGTATGCTCTGCATGCCATAAGAATACTCTCTGTGCCTCCAGCAGTCATCTTTCAACAAATACAAACAAGTTAATATTGCCTCATCAATTTTACATGGTATTTTCAATGCCATACTGCATACTAGTATGAATATCAGGTTCAAGTGATGTCAACATTTCTCAGCATGGACACTAGAGGGCGACATATATGAAATTAGTTAAAGGGGCACAAGCTGAGTTTTGGGATGTAATTTTTTCTACATATTAAAATGTACTCACTGTATTCTATTTACTGATGTATAATTAACAGTCACTTGTAATTGACTGAACTCAAACCTGGCATTAGGACATAACATAAATTATTCCATGATGTAATTTATTATATGTATCAAAACATTATACAGGAACAACAGTTCTAACAAAGGCAGAACACAAATTGTAATGCCATAGACATAATGCATAAACATTAACATTCTTATAGACTAATCACAGTTTTTTGACGTAAAAACTTTAACAAACACAGTTTGTGCCACTAGTTAAAATCTATACAGATAATATCATTAGTCAAACATCTTATCAATCAGTATAAGTCAAAACTTCCTCTGTACATATATCTGGAAAGGCTCTATTCATTGACTACAAATGGTCACACACAAAAAATAATAATTCACATGTTTGTAAAACTGAAGACTTTCATTCAAGAAATATGAATTGTTTGACAGACAGCGTCACAAAATTATTGGTCAAACAGAGAATCAGACATTGACATTGACTTAAACTCAGAATCACATACCAGTATTGACTTAAACTCAGAATCACATACCAGTATTGACTTAAACTCAGACTGACATACCAGTATTAACTTAAACTCAGAATCACATACCAGTATTGACTTAAACTCAGAATCACATACCAGTATTGACTTAAACTCAGAATCACATACCAGTATTGACTTAAACTCAGAATCACATACCAGTATTGACTTAAACTCAGATTCACATACCAACATTGACTTAAACTCAGAATCACATACCAGTATTGACTTAAACTCAGAATCACATACCAGTATTGACTTAAACTCAGAATCACATACCAGTATTGACTTAAACTCAGAATCACATACCAGTATTGACTTAAACTCAGAATCACATACCAGTGTTGACTTAAACTCAGAATCACATACCAGTATTAACTTAAACTCAGAATCACATACCAGTATTGACTTAAACTCGGACTGACATACCAGTATTGACTTAAACTCAGAATCACATACCAGTATTAACTTAAACTCAGATTCACATACCAGTATTAACTTAAACTCAGACTGACTCAGATTGATTTGGTATGATGATAAAGGAAGACCCTATACTTACTGTTCCACATGATTCTGGTCCTCCATTAAACATCTTACAACACATAGAAACTACCTCAGCCTCCATCTTACGTACACCTGGGAACACATCAGGATGGAGAGGATTGGCCCATGCAAATTGACCATACACCTGTAAAATAGTCCAATTGTATAATTAAACATCTGAAGATTTGGACTAAGACACTTGGATGATACTCTGAAGATTTGGACTAAGACACTTGGATGATACTCTAAAGATTTAGACTAAGACACTTGGATGATACTCTGAAGATTTAGACTAAGACACTTGGATGATACTCATTGCTGATTTTATCTTTCATTGATAATTAATATTACGCTAGGAAAAGTTACAGAAAATTCAAGAATAATAAATTCGTCAGTGAAAGAACAAGAAACTAGAAAAGTAAAACACAAATGAGGTTCATGACTTGAGATTTAGTGGATTTGAGTTTTGAGTTTTGAGTTTCAAGGGAAACATACTGTGTTATATATTAAAGGACAAGTCAAGTCACATTTATTTCTGCTATCAACAGTTGAACTTACACATGATTTAGCTGATGAAATTGCACACTGGTAACATATTTAACTTTGAAATATTGTAAGAAGCCCTACTCATGGTTTGAAGTAGAAAACAATTCCACGACTTTCCTGTTGGTTTTTTCTGGGTTTATTTCTGTTAGTTTTCCAGGGATATTAAGATCAACTCTATCAAATTATATTTTAGAAAAGTGAAATAGTGTTGTAGAACAACTGTTGAGGATAAACTGTATTTTTCTCCTATCACTAAGCGGTCTGTTGCTAGGCAAATTTGCATATATTTTTTCCCATTCCTCAGTTCAATTGTGCTAAAAATATAAGCTGTAGGTCTGCATACTGACAGGAACAGTCTAGAGTCAACTGATTATAATTAATATTAAGTTTTGAATTTATGAAATTATTTTAAGATCAAATAGATTACTTTATTATATTCATCTTTATAGGTGGTAGACTTGGTACATAATGCTGTAGGTCATCATAGCTGATAGATGATAATACCTTTAATAATAAAAACATTGCAGACTGACAGACAGAGACAGAAAGACACAGCCAGACAGCGAGATATTTTACCATGCCTATAGCACTACTGGACTATTTTCATTTTCATCTCCCCCAATGTATTGGTATGTCAGTAGTTTGAACATGTGACCATGTGACAAAGTGTGTTGACCCAGGAATATCAGATCTTGGATTATCACATCATGATAACCCAGTGGTGGTGGTCTAGTCAAGTGTGTTGACCCCAAGATGACTCTAAGCTAACTTACACTGAACCTTGTAAAGCTGCATAGATCTAAAAAGTATAATGCCTACAGAAAGAAAATACTACACTTTTTTGTGCTTTTTTCAAAAAGTGTTTCCATTTGTTTAGGAGATGAATCCTTTTTTTAGATATCTGCATGGTAAGGGTTTCATACAATCTTAAGTGCTGTTATCGAGAGCGAGCACATTTATAGCAATGATTACCTTTGTAGTGAGTCTGGTAAGTTCTTCGGATCCATTGTACACGGCACCAGATACCTTACCACTTGACCAACTGGAACCCTCTATATCACAAAGCACATGAAAATAACATAGAGAGTCAATGATTACATACATAAATGTCATTATTTAGACCTATTGAAAACAAGTCATTGAGAATGACATACTCCCCGCTATGATTGGGTTTTAAGGAATTATCACTACTCTGATCACGCAACAACACTTGTGAACCTAAATCAAACAGACTTAGATATGTTGTGTCTGCTTGTTGGACATGGAACATGCCTATAACATGCCTATATCTGCAATACACATCGTCCGGCAGGGACTAATAAAAGAGTCAATGCTGTTGAGAGTAAACTTTAATTTTCTATCATGATTATGTGTTCTTGTTGCTAGACATAGTTTCATACATTTTTTGAAAGTTTATTCACATGCCTACCATTCCATGGTGTTATATCTGCAATACACATTATCATTTAGCTGCTATGGGTGTGGTCTTGTTGCTAGGTACCCTTCCCAGTTTTCATCTTTGCATTATAAGCCATCATTTGGCTGTTGCTATGGGCATAGTCTTGTTGCTAGGCATATTTACATACATCTTTTTGATTTGTTATTCACTTACCTACCTGTCTCTGTTGTTATCGTTGTCATATGCATTATTACTTCACTGTTGCTAAGGGCATGGTCATGGTTGCTAGGGCCAGTTGTGTCAAAATAACTTAAACAAAAACTGCAGATACCACCATCCCTACCAAGTTTCATCCCCTTTCACCATGTAAAACCCAAAACCTCCAGAATTCTTACAGTAGTGGCAGCCCTATTAATACAGTATTTTAATAATTACTGTGGATACAAAGAATTGTACAGACACAAATACTTACCTATAGTTTCATAGTTGTCATTGATTAATTTCAGAACTTCAGGTTCTGATAATCCCTTGTCAGGTAGAC
Organism: Glandiceps talaboti; assembly: GCF_964340395.1. Classification (NCBI taxonomy): domain Eukaryota; kingdom Metazoa; phylum Hemichordata; class Enteropneusta; family Spengelidae; genus Glandiceps; species Glandiceps talaboti. The sequence goes on from NC_135570.1 coordinate 15,874,871, forward strand.
TTGTAATATATGGTGCATTCACATTGAAGAGGGACTCTGCAACATTCTTCTTTGTCTTATCAATTTCTTTCTGAATCTGGATTTTGAATAAAAGAGGGAAGATCGTCACTTCGTGTTACATTTGTCACTGGTATGATTAGGCCAAAAACAAATAATTGTGTCTTTTTGATAGCATGGCCTCAGAAAATAGTGTAGGTAGTTCAGGATTTGATTTGATGTGATTTGATTTGTTTGATTTTAATTTGATTTGATTTGGTTTGATTTGTTTGATTTTAATTTGATTCGATTTGATTCGATATGATTTGATTTAATTTGATTTTAATTTGATTCGATTTGATATGATTTGATTTGATATGATTTGATTTGATTTGATATAATATTATATGATATTGAATTGATCTTTTCAATTGTTTTATTTTTGAAAAATATTGCATCGACCCAAAAACAAATGAAATGTTGGTCAGAATACCGCTTCTGAGATAGTTTGATGAAATATGTACAGACATCACTGGGGAAAGAAACAAGATGTGAATGAAGTTCAAGAAGCCAAAGAAGTTCTCATCTTTTTATTTTAAATGTTTTTAAAAATGTTCAGGGTTGTCAGCTTAAACTAGGGTTAGCCAGGTTATCACAAACACACTATTTGTTTTATTTATTTTGCCTAATGAATGTTAATCTGATAATAATAGTAATAATAAATTTTTATCAGCACATTATTGGACAGCATCAATGGCAACGAAGTCATCTACCGTTCCGAGGTGGCCTGGCTAGTTGACTGGTGCTCAAATAATAACCTTGAGCTGAATATTAAGAAAACAAAGGAAATGCTCATCGACTTTCGCAGAAAACCAGGTTTAATTGCCCCACTTAAAATCAATGATCAACATGTTGACCAGGTGGAATCGTTTACCTTCTTAGGTTCAACAATTACAAATACATTGAGATGGGATACCCACATACACGCAATTTTGGTAAAGGCACAACAACGTTTGTTTTTCCTGAGGCAACTTAAGAAATTTGGGTTAAGTCAACATATTCTCATTCGTTTTTACAGAGCAATCATTGAGAGTATTATTACATTTTCTATTACTGTCTGGTACGGTAATGCGACACAGAAGGATAGAATTAGTCTTGAAAGAATAGCTAAGACCGCTTCAAGAATAATCGGGTGCGAGGTTCCATCGGTTGATTCTGTTTATGCTGCTCGTCTTGTACGGAGATCCGACAAGATTATTAAAGGATACAACACACCCGGTGCATCACTTTTACGAACTCCTTCCCTCAGGGAAACGTTTTAGATCCTTTAAATGTAAGACAAACCGGTTTTTACACAGTTTCTTTCCAAAAGCAGTTCAAAACTGTCGCATTTGAATGTAGCGTTTTAAGATTGTATTTTTGTGTCGTAATACTGCATTTTTATCAGTCGTTTGTGATTTTATGGTGCTTTTGTGGTGTCTTTTTCTGTATTTGAGTGTTTTTTTAGCAACGCCAAGGCACATTCCTCTCGATTCTATCGATTGGCAATAAAGAATATTATTATTATTATTATTATATAACCCTAAATCTGAAGTGTCTCTGTTTCTGAATCTGATATAAATCATCCTTGTCTAATCTCTGTAGTTTTGTAAACAAGTTTTCTTTGGAGACACCCCCCCCCCCCCATACTTTACTTCCATGTGAGTGAATGGTGACATGATTTTAATAAAAGACATCAGTTACCGTGGCAACAAATAATGTTTCAAAGTGTCAATGCAGAAAATGATTGTATTTTAATAATTGACCTTGAAGGTCCAAGTCATAGGAATTTTACACCTAATAGTATTAGGGCTTGACACTTGAATGGTATCAACATTTATTACAATATTTTAGTTATGCAGTAAATCATGATTGTTCTCTAAATACACGGTCACATTTCAGTTAAGAATCATGTGAGCCCCAAATCTAATTCATATATTATATATTTCTCTTCTTCTCTTGTTCTGTATTACATGTACCCTTAGACATCATTTTGAATAACGTAGTGTAAAATCAGATCAATCAATATTTTCAATGTTTACCATTACAACCTATGGTTGTAGATAGTCACAAAGGGGGTAATTTTTTCAGACAAATGTGTTGACATTCATGTAAACAAGTCATTGAGAATGACATACTCCCCGCTATGATTAGGTTTTAAGGAACTGGCAGTTTATGTTGTCATTTTCTTGATATCACTACTCTAATCACGCAACAACACTTGTGAACCTAAATCAAACAAACTTAGATATGTTGTGTCTGCTCGTTGGACATGGAACATGCCTACTCACGTTGTGTCTCCTCGTTGGAGAGATGACGTGATGGAATAAACCATTCAACAATAAAGGATGGGTTGGGTATGGGAAGGGGGGGGGGGGGGGGACCTGTTCAAGCATGTCTGAGTTATATGACTTTGGACATGAAAACTGCGCCAACAAAATCACTGCCAGGCAGCCATATCAGATTGTATCACGACAAAAATGGATACGCACATGTATGTCATAGAACACTGTCCTAATACCAACTTTGAATGGGATCTGTTCAAGCATGTCTGCGTTATGGCTTTGGACATGGAAAATTCGCAAACAAAATGGCAGCCAGGCAGCCACATTGGAAAATGGATATGCACATGTATGTCATAGAACACTGTCCTAATACCAACTTTGAATGAGATCTGTTAAAGCATATCTGAGTTATGGCTTTGGACATGGAAAATTCACAAACAAAATGGCTGCCAGGTGGCCATATTGGATCGTATCATGAAATAAATTGATGTGCATATGTATGCTACTGTATGTTGCCCCTGTACCAAGTTTGAAAAAAAATGGTCCATGCATCTCCAAGAAACGGCTCTGGACAGAAGGACGGATGGATGGACGGACGGACGCACGGAACCCAATCCATAAGTTCCCGTCCCGGACTACGTCTGACGGGGACTAACAACATGGCAACACTGATAGGTTGACTCCTTGACAACCGTTGTTCGGCATATTTGCATATCTTGCGAGATCTGCCACGAGACGGAAAATGGCTTATTAACTTGTCAACAAACTTGTATCTTTTCATCAAATGACACCTACACACCAAATTTCAGGTGAACTGATCATACAGTTGTTGAGTAAATTTAATACATAGCATAACAGGTGTCGATTATTATGATATCCTTTATGGTCCATTCAACAAATTTGAAATGTTACATTTTTCCAACTGTGTCCTGAACATGACCAATGAGTTTGCACAATCTATCCTGATGATTGGTGACACAGTAATGAAAGATAATTGCAGTTTCCACCACAACAGAGTGGCAGAGAGATTGCTTTGCTTCATTGGATGTTTCATGAAAGGCAAGTTAAACTGCTTCTCCAGCTGCCATATTCACCAGAGTTTAATACATGTGAAATGTGTGACTGATGAGATAGTGATCATGTGATCTGAATATATACTTACCAAGGTTCCTACAAATGGCACATATCTCACATATCTGAAGAATGATAACTTGATTCGTTTACGGAGACCTGTGTAAAACAAATTGACAAGATCACCTTGAAAATGTTGCTACTTTTACAGATTTTGATGGAATTAGGGTACCTCTGAACGTTTCTTGGGTCTTGAAGGCTCCGTAATTAATGTTGGAGTTAGGAAATATCCAAATTTTTGGCAGGTAAGGCATAATTTAGCAAAAAATCCACCCAACTTTGTGATTCAGATTTGAATCACTTCCATTTATTTGTGTTAACATTACATGAATTTTAGTGTTTGCTTCCAGTTCAACATCAGAACAGGAAAACACACAAAAACCCTCAAAATCACAACAAACGCTACAATTATTGCAACTAGGTTGGAGTGTATCTCGGGACCAAATATTTTGTTACTTTATGTGATCGAATGTAACATCATGACTTCATACATAAACAACAAGCTCCTAATTACGATTAAAAGATTACCGCTAAAGCAAATAAGTGACACCATCAAACCAAAGGAAAAGCCACATTGCTAGTCTGTTCTTTTAGTTGTCCGAGATATCACATAATCTCCAGAAACATCCGTGTTAAATTTCAGCCAAGTATTAAAATTAAAAGATTTTCTACCAAAAAGTCATATTTTTATAAAGTTATATTTGCATATCACTGATGGGCTCACTATGTCATGAACATTCTTTTGTTTACACACCCCTATTAACATCTTCACCAAATTTCAGGTGAATTCGGTCAGTGGTTTTTGAGTTTAAGTTTTTTACCCAATTTTATTTTACCCAAAACACAGACCTAAGGTGCAATAATTTTGATTTGAACAATTTCCCATCTAGATACCACAAGTAATGTCCCCACACCAAGGCAAGTGGTCTGGCAGTTTTTGAGTTTAAGTTGTCCACACACACACACACACACACACACACACACACACACACACACACACACACACACACACACACACACACACACACACACACACACACACACACACACACACACACACACACACACACACTCACATACATACACACACACAGACAGACAGATGGACAGACACTTTGCCATGCCTATAGCACTACTGAACCTTATCAGTTCAGTTGTGCTAAAAAGCTATGAAGATAATCAAACTTTGGCTAGTTGACCATGAAGAAGCCTTTCAAGGTCAAAGTCTTCAAAGAATGCTCATATTTGATAATATGGGTGTAGACACTTGAATGGAGTCACTACGTATTACACCTCCAAAGTTATGATGCATACAGTAAGAGTGAAATTTCACAACAATGTCTCACCAAGCATTTTAACTTGCACCATGTTTGGTTGAAATCGGTTGGTACATGCAAAAGATATGAGGGTGAATGCATGGATGGACTCATGCACACATGGACATAACCCAACATACATGTACATGTGTATTAAATATCCCTTGGGTCCTCCGGGCAGTGTCTGTTAGTGGCTAAAAACCAAATGGAAAATCCATTTCACCTTCATTGATCTAGCCATGGTCTGGTGATGCTTCATGGGACTTAGCAATTATACATGTATATTAGATGAACAATAAATATTCATGACTCATAACTTATAACTTTCAGATAATTTATCATGAACATTTATGTAGTGTTTATCACATATGCATGTCTAGTTCCATGAAGCAACTACTAGTAGTACATGTATTCTAAAAAGAGGTGAAAAAGAATTTCAATTTGATAGTTCTTGGCACTAAATTTATATAACGTGAAATCATGAAGTGATTCTTCAGAACCTAAAGTTAATTGAAATAACTTTCTTCTTGGTGTTCCCCTATAGGTACATAATTAACAGTACACTTACTAAGTTCATGATCAAAAAGGAAGGCATAGAGCCAGACACCAACAAGAGTGCAAACCAGTGTGTATAATATCAGTTGCCATGCTTCAACATCAGTGCAATAATTGTTGATTTCATGACGGGTTTGGTTTAACATCTGGATACCCATTGAAATGTACGGCTCCAACTTTGGTTTTACTGTTGACACTAGTCTTTGTAAGGCCTACAAGAATCAAAATAATAAATATAAACACACATTACAACTTTGGTTTTACCGTTGACGCTGGTCTTTGTAAGGCCTACAAGAATCAAAATAATAAATATAAACACACATTACAACTTTGGTTTTACTGTTGACACTACTAGTCTTTGGAAGGCCTACATGTACAAGAATCAAAATACAACATTGGTTTGTACATGTCAATATACAGGATTTATTTCATTGGGTGTGTCACTTCATAGAAATCTGTGTATACCATTGGTTGTGCCAGGGACGTATAATGAATATTCATAAATAATCTCATTAATAATCATGATTGTCCACCACTGGTTTGAGGCTGGGGAGATCTTTGTGTACAACCAGAGATGTATTTATACCAGTGACATAGACACACATTGTCGTGACACAGAATGACCAGAGTATACATTCCATATTTTTTGTTTCTAAATGGTCCATGAAAGGTACATGTATAATGCTTACTACCTTTGGGCCAGTGCCCATTAGGGGCTAATTATCCATAGAAACATTTAGACAGTGTATATAGCTTAAATGAGATGTTAATGTGTTGGTAAATTGACAACACATTTCATGTAGGGTCTACTCATGAAGCTATCACTGTCTACAATTAGGAAGCAAACACGAGTGTCATCTGATGGAATAAAATCTACATGTAACCAATATGTGTGAACAACTGCTTCTACAGTGTGTATGTTGATAAACTACCTGGGTCGGATTTACCAAATGCTCCTCCATGATAAATAACCGTAAATTGTTGCATACATGTATGTACAAACCTACTTCCATAGTGTGGGTATCTAACCTGTTTGCATCTTGGCCTTTCAGAATGTAAGCTTCAAATTCCACATAATTTAGAACATAATCAACCATAACAAAGCACACATAGACAGTTAGCATAGCTTTTAGTTTTAATGATTTATGTGCAAAGTTAATTATTTTCGGTAATTAGGCTATACCTTAATAAGAATGCATTCCAATAATGTGTGTAGGAGCAAAAACCTATGGTTGACCTTTACAAGAGGCATTCAGTTTTATCAGTAGTAATGACTGCATAGTAATACTTTTAAGTCATAGTACTGCACCATGGATGTAGTAGTGAATGCATAGTAATAATTTTAAGTCATAGTACTGCACCATGGATGTAGTAGTGACTGCATAGAAATCATTTTAAGTCATAGTACTGCACCATGGATGTAGTAGTGATTGCATAGTAATAATTTTAAGTCATACTACTGCACCATGGATGTAGTAGTGACTGCACAGTAATAATTTTAAGTCATAGTACTGCACCATGGATGTAGTAGTGACTGCACAGTAATAATTTTAAGTCATAGTACTGCACCATGAATGTAGTAGTGACTGCACAGTAATAATTTTAAGTCATACTACTGCACCATGGATGTAGTAGTGACTGCACAGTAATAATTTTAAGTCATAGTACTGCACCATGGATGTAGTAGTGACTGCACAGTAATAATTTTAAGTCATACTACTGCACCATGGATGTAGTAGTGACTGCACAGTAATAATTTTAAGTCATAGTACTGCACCATGGATGTAGTAGTGACTGCATAGTAATCATTTTAAGTCATACTACTGCACCATGGATGTAGTAGTGACTGCATAGTAATCATTTTAATTCATACTACTGCACCATGGATGTAGTAGTGACTGCACAGTAATAATTTTAAGTCATAGTACTGCACCATGGATGTAGTAGTGACTGCACAGTAATAATTTTAAGTCATAGTACTGCACCATGGATGTAGTAGTGACTGCATAGTAATAATTTTAAGTCATAGTACTGCACCATGGATGTAGTAGTGACTGCATAGTAATAATTTTAAGTCATAGTACTGCACCATGGATGTAGTAGTGACTGCATAGTAATCATTTTAAATCATAGTACTGCACCATGGATGTAGTGGTGACTACACAGTAATAATTTTAAGTCATAGTACTGCACCATGGATGCAGTAGTGACTGCATAGTAATAATTGTAAGTCATACTACTGCACCATGAATGTAGTAGTGACTGCACAGTAATAATTTTAAGTCATAGTACTGCACCATGGATGTAGTAGTGACTGCATAGTATTAATTTTAAGTCATAGTACTGCACCATGGATGTAGTAGTGACTGCATAGTAATCATTTTAAGTCATAGTACTGCACCATGGATGTAGTAGTGACTGCATAGTAATAATTCTAAGTCATAGTACTGCACCATGGATGTAGTAGTGACTGCATAGTAATAATTTTAAGTCATAGTACTGCACCATGAATGTAGTAGTGACTGCACAGTAATAATTTTAAGTCATAGTACTGCACCATGGATGTAGTAGTGACTGCATAGTAATAATTTTAAGTCATAGTACTGCACCATGGATGTAGTAGTGACTGCACAGTAATAATTTTAAGTCATAGTACTGCACCATGGATGTAGTAGTGACTGCATAGTAATAATTTTAAGTCATAGTACTGCACCATGGATGTAGTAGTGACTGCATAGTAATCATTTTAAGTCATAGTACTGCACCATGGATGTAGTAGTGACTGCATAGTAATAATTCTAAGTCATAGTACTGCACCATGGATGTAGTAGTGACTGCATAGTAATCATTTTAAGTCATAGTACTGCACCATGGATGTAGTAGTGACTGCATAGTAATAATTTTAAGTCATAGTACTGCACCATGGATGTAGTAGTGACTGCATAGTAATCATTTTAAGTCATAGTACTGCACCATGGATGTAGTAGTGACTGCATAGTAATAATTTTAAGTCATAGTACTGCACCATGGATGTAGTAGTGACTGCACAGTAATCATTTTAAGTCATAGTACTTCACCATGGATGTAGTAGTGACTGCACAGTAATAATTTTAAGTCATAGTACTGCACCATGGATGTAGTAGTGACTGCATAGTAATAATTTTAAGTCATAGTACTGCACCATGGATGTAGTACTGACTGCATAGTAATCATTTTAAGTCATAGTACTGCACCATGGATGTAGTAGTGACTGCACAGTAATAATTTTAAGTCATAGTTGTGCACCATGGATGTAGTAATGACTGCATAGTAATACTTTTAAGTCATAGTACTGCACCATGGATGTAGTAGTGACTACACAGTAATAATTATAAGTCATAGTACTGCACCATGGATGTAGTAGTGACTACACAGTAATAATTTTAAGTCATAGTACTGCACCATGGATGTAGTAGTGACTGCATAGTAATAATTTTAAGTCATAGTACTGCACCATGGATGTAGTAGTGACTGCACAGTAATAATTTTAAGTCATACTACTGCACCATGGATGTAGTAGTGACTGCACAGTAATCATTTTAAGTCATAGTACTGCACCATGGATGTAGTAGTGACTGCATAGTATTAATTTTAAGTCATAGTACTGCACCATGGATGTAGTAGTGACTGCATAGTAATAATTTTAAGTCATAGTGCTGCACCATGGATGTAGTAGTGACTGCATAGTATTAATTTTAAGTCATAGTACTGCACCATGGATGTAGTAGTGACTGCATAGTAATCATTTTAAGTCATAGTACTGCACCATGGATGTAGTAGTGACTACATAGTAATAATTTTAAGTCATAGTACTGCACCATGGATGTAGTAGTGACTGCATAGTATTAATTTTAAGTCATAGTACTGCACCATGGATGTAGTAGTGACTGCATAGTAATAATTTTAAGTCACAGTACTGCACCATGGATGTAGTAGTGACTGCACAGTAAAACATTTAAGTAATAGTACTGCACCATGGATGTAGTAGTGACTGCATAGTAATAATTGTAAGTCATACTACTGCACCATGAATGTAGTAGTGACTGCATAGTAATAATTTTAAGTCATAGTGCTGCACCATGGATGTAGTAGTGACTGCACCGTCATAATCTTAAGTCATACTACTGCACCATGGATGTAGTAGTGACTGCACAGTAATAATTTTAAGTCATACTACTGCACCATGGATGTAGTAGTGACTGCACAGTAATCATTTTAAGTCATAGTACTGCACCATGGATGTAGTAGTGACTGCATAGTATTAATTTTAAGTCATAGTACTGCACCATGGATGTAGTAGTGACTGCATAGTAATAATTTTAAGTCATAGTGCTGCACCATGGATGTAGTAGTGACTGCATAGTATTAATTTTAAGTCATAGTACTGCACCATGGATGTAGTAGTGACTGCATAGTAATCATTTTAAGTCATAGTACTGCACCATGGATGTAGTAGTGACTACATAGTAATAATTTTAAGTCATAGTACTGCACCATGGATGTAGTAGTGACTGCATAGTATTAATTTTAAGTCATAGTACTGCACCATGGATGTAGTAGTGACTGCATAGTAATAATTTTAAGTCACAGTACTGCACCATGGATGTAGTAGTGACTGCACAGTAAAACATTTAAGTAATAGTACTGCACCATGGATGTAGTAGTGACTGCATAGTAATAATTGTAAGTCATACTACTGCACCATGAATGTAGTAGTGACTGCATAGTAATAATTTTAAGTCATAGTGCTGCACCATGGATGTAGTAGTGACTGCATAGTAATCATTTTAAGTCATATTACTCCTGACCAAGTTCTCTTACTGCTGGGTTCTCTTGATACCCTTTAATGTATACATAAGATCTCAGATCAGTGTGCCCTGTAACGATAGCCAAATTTTGTTGTGGGTCAGTCTGATAAAAACTGTCATTTCTTGTGTGTCACCACACAGTAAGAGATAGGGGAACACCAAATTTTGTAGTCTTGCTGCTAGACCTTCGGGCTTTCTTTCGATGCTATAACTATAAGCGAACGAAGTTCGCATGAGAGGGCTTGCCCGAACAGTCTAGCGAATGTCATTTTCAGACCGGACATTCCATTGAGATTATGATAAGCGGTGGGTTGGGCCATATATGCATATATATACTTTAATATATTCAATCTCTGCATGCAGGTGTTGACAAACACATTTATGTCATTACTATGTCTTATCAGTTTATGGTAATTGTGTTTGATGAGTGTGTAGACGTTGTCATTCACACATTTTAGTTAACACATTGGTGGTTATTTTTACAAGCCCCTCCTTAAGATGAATATGCACGAAAATTTAGCTATTGTCCTCTGTTTGTGCTTGTCGCTAATACGGTTCTCTGATTGGCAGTTATTTATATCCTGATGACATTCGCTAGACCTCGGATGTTCCATCCTCGATAGCGTTGTTCAGCTGTGTGTCGTATTTTATCAGAAGAACATCCGAGGGCTAGCTGATAGACTACACATTTTGGTGCATCACTAGAAACTGTGTGCGTCAGTGGCGGGTCAATTGACTTTCAGAGGGTACTGCACTGTTTCAGACCAGTAAATGAATAGTGGTCTGAGATATCGGAGATATTTCCTATATTTTTTTTGGATTCCAGTGTGTGAATCATTACTAGCTTTGTTAATTTTTAACATTATTACTAATACATGTAAACAACATAGCAGTAACATTGCAAACAAAGGAAGGAATTCCAAAATGAAAGTAATGATTTTTGAATACAATCATCTACATCTATGATACATACATTAACTTAGTTTCAAAGGTGAACACTGTACTACTGTAGGAATATTGTAAGAAATGTTAGCTAGGAAGATCAGATCATGGTAAATATGTACAAAAGAATGGGTTTACGAATGGACACGATTCCTCCGGTCACAGACAAGTAAGTCACAGAACAAATAAGCGGACATTGGGAATATTAGGAAGACAGAAATATGAAGTGGAAGTAGGTGACAATATTCTAACAACATACTGTTGCAGACAACAATGGTAAATTCATTTATTTGCACTATTATTCTGGAGTAATTCATTCACGTCTTAGCGGAGCGGAAAGGAACCAGGTCCAATGCCCGTGTTCAGTGTTGTTACGTGATCCTGCATATTTACATTAAATTGCGTCTTGCGTTTACGTGGTGATGTGCTAGCAACTCAACGACGATGACTCACAGTAACACATTGCACAAGTGAACCGAAGTCGAGTGAATCAAAGTCCGGGTTCGTTCTGGAATCGCAGATATGATCGTACCGTTAATGTACACAACAAGCGTAAAGTTCGTGCGTATATAGTCGACATATTTCTATGTTTTGTAAGACCATGGTATACTTCCATGGTAAGACTGACTGTATATTACACAACCATGCTAGAATGGCCTTGATCCAACACTGGACCATGACCACAGGCTACGTACGACTACCATCTCAAGTTTCTACTTATTCACATGTTATCAGCTATGTACAGCTTAAAAAGACGACACATTCAAATTAAAAACAAAGCGAAAACTTTTATCGAAAAATATCGTGGCCACTAAAAGTACATATCCGCATTTTTGTGAACTCACCGAGTCGGGTTGTTCCATGGTCGCTGCCATCTTCGTATTATACAACAACATGCCGTAAACTATGAGGGCGCCTTTCGATGTGTTCGACAAAAGTCTGAAAGTGCGATGACCATGGCATGCCTTCGATGGAGGTCACTTTTGCCGTATCACAGAGCATGGATGTATTATACATTAAAAATGCATATTTAACATAAAACATCCATGGTGTTAATAATTCACTAAATAGTTTATTGATTAAACTGAAATAGACTGACTAGGACTCAATTCTGAAATATGGTTTACAACGAAAAAGCGCTATAGTGAAATGAAATGAAATGTATAATGTATCTATATATATATATATATATATATATATATATATATATATATATATATATATATATGTGTGTATATATATATATGTGTGTGTGTGTGTATAATTATATATATATATATATATATATATATATATATATATATATATATATATATATATATATATTTATATTTATATTTATAGTTTTGGTAGTTCTGGAACTCTTTCTTGGTTGTAACTCCGAGTTACAACCAAGAAAGAGTTCCATACGGCGGCCCAGAGATGACAAAGGAACAATACATTTGTGGAAGAAATAATTAAATTTTGGAGAGCAAAATATTCGGTACAAGGATAAAAATATTCTTTCATAGGACAAAACATTATTTTTTTTGTTCAAAATAGAAATATCAAAGCAAAAAGTTCAAATTTGTAAGACAAAACTTTTATTTTCAAGGGCAGAAAATTTATTTGCATAACAGGATTTGTACCTTTTGAGGCTCAATATATATATATATATATATGGTATATATGGTATATATATATATATATATATATATATATATACACAAAGTCAGTAGTTGGCACATGTCAACCAGCGACAAGTGTCCCTTTACATAGCTTCCAAAAAGAATTTCTAGTGATATAGAAATTTCGTCGAACAGAAAAGCTACTCCATATTTGTAGTTTATGAACTAAGGGACCGGTCAGTTTCTCCAGCCTGGGGGGGGGCGGTGGATTCTTAAATCGGGCCGACAAAAAGTCACTGACCCCCCTATCTGTAAAACCAAAAACAGGCTGACCCCCTCCTATCACATAATTCTAAAACATGATGACCCCCCCCCCCCCATATATAATATTCGCATGACAGGTATTTTTTTTATCGTGACTCAGTGTGGACTGCTTGACTGTCTTGCATCTACTATAAGATCCCAGGTTAGCACTATCATATTTATAATTACAAAAATGTATTGACTACACAGGGTAAATATATTCGAAAAGGAGTTTAATAGCATCTTGGCTGTGAAAGGTAGGAAAGCTTGAGAAGGGAATATGTACATCTGTTATGGGGGTCCTAGGGGGTCTCCCCCTAGAAGCCCAGGAGGTTTTTAACTCTGAAAAGTCAATTTTGAGACTATTCAGACATTTTCAGAAAATAATTTCCAAGCTTTACAAGACAGCACCAACATGTAAAATGCAACTACATAAGGTTGAAATATTTTTGAAATATAGTTTGATAGGATCTTGACAGCAAGAGGTATAGTGGGAAGATCTTGAGACTAGGATGTGTACACCTCATGTGGGGGGGGGGTCCTAGGGGGTCTCCCCCTAGAAGCCCTGGAGGTTTTTAACTCTGAAAAGTCAATTTTGAGACTATTCAGACCCTTTCAGACAATAATTTCCAAGCCTTACAAGACAACACCAACATGTTAAAAGCAACTACATAGGGTTGAAATACTTTTGAAATATACTTTGATAGCATCTTGACAGTAAGAGGGGAAGAGCTTGAGACTGGGATATGTCCACCTCATGTGGGGGGTCTGAGGGGGGTCTCCCTCTAGAAACCCTGGAGGATTTTTACTCTTAAAGCCAATATTTAGGCTATTCAGACCCTTTCAAGCAATAACTTAATCCATGCTTTAGAAGACAGCAAGTATCAGAAACTATTCTTTATCACTTACACTAAGGGTTGAAATATGTTCTTAAAAAGTTTAAATGGCATCATTATATACATGTAGTAAAGGTCAGCACATCTATAATGGTAGTATCATTGGTAGGGGAGATTTGGAGTTTACGGCAATTTTAGACTATCTTGGCAAAAACGTTTCAGATCTTGAAAAGACAATATCATATCAAATTAGAATAGGGTGAAAATATTTAAGAAAAGTTTAATACCATTATGACAGTAAAAAGGTTGTTGGTGCATCTGATTGTTGGTTGAATGTATGAGTGACCTCTGGGGGTGAGGGAGTCCTTGGGGTTTTCCCCTGGCAGATCTGGAGTTTTTTGGTTGAGATACTAAGGCAATGTTTAGGTTATTCATAACCTTTGAGGTAATATATCCAAGCTTCGAAAAGCTAACGTAAAACGTTTATAAATGAGTTTCTCATATCACATAAAATGGACATGTAACATTAGTATATAGGGGCATTAATATTGCATGTATAATAAAGTCACCGGTATGTTAGAGAACTTTAGGTGGTCATACCTAGTGTATAATAGTAACTGGAATCTGATGAGATGTGGTGATTTGTAGTGTCAATAGCATGACGAGTAGAACAATTTAGATTAACTTCATTTATAAACTATCTATGAAAATTACCATTACGAAACCTTCAAGTTCACTTTTGCCCCAAACTGCAATATAAGCGAAGCATTGATTGTGAAACAGCCAAGCATTTACATGACATGTTCTGTAACTAGTGTGGTAGGTAGGTAATACCGGTACATGTATATGAATATGTATAGTTAGGTTTGAACTAATAAGTAATATTAAAGAATTAATGTAAGAAACAGGGACAAGAACAAATATTGACATGTACCACATTTCAGACAAGGCTATATGCCATTGTAGAAAGGATTTTTTTCTTCCATCACAATCTAAAACACAATGACCCCCCCTATCCACAATTTTCAAAACAGCATGACCCCCCCTACTGCCAATTTCAAAAACAGGGTGACCCCCCTACCAATCCACCCCCCAGGCCGAAGAAACTGACCGGTCCCTAAGGGGGGCCTCCAGTATTTACAAGGGGAGGGCAGGATGAATCGGGGGGGGGGGTCACAGTTTACAAACCTGTTCTTGGGGAAGGGTCATATTTTGTGCTACACTGTTTGGGGGAGTGTCACATTTTACAATCCGTAGTTTTGTGACCAAATTGAAGATTCAATTATTGTCAATTTGTTTTGAGATTAAAAGTGAGATGAGCTCTCAACATTTAATATTTTTACGAGTACTTTACATGCCAAAGTATGTAAATTCATGTATTGTAAGAAAATTGTTTAATAAAACAATGCATTTTATTGAGTGTACCATCTCACCTTATCACTCACACTGTCCATGAATGTTGTTAAAATATCTACATATAATTAACAGTTATAGTGACCGGTACCAAGTTTAGCACTTTTTCATTGAAGAAATACATGATTGTATAGCCTTTCAAATCTGTACTTGTATACTGCACATTGGCATTCTCCCTCTTCGTTGCAAAATTAAACTCTGCATAAACAATAAACAAATAAATATCATTAAATAGAACAATAAACATGCAATATAATATGAATCTAATACTGTCATAAAATAATCAGGGATTGCTTTATTGTGTTAATTTAAGATATACAGTTCCCGAAAATATCAACATGAACAACACAGAGTCATGTACAGAATATGTGCATTGATGAATGGACGGTATCTGATCAAGTGTGGAGAGAAGTGAGAATACTCTTATAGTTTAAAATAAGAACTATGTCTGATTCTAACATTTGGAGAAGTACAAGCCCCAGTCTTGTGGACACATGTAACATACATGTATAGTTTATGTTAGTCTTAAAAGATGGAGATAAATATGGTAACGCAACTCAACACCTTGACAACACAGTTGTGCTCAACCTACTGGAACTGGAACAAAATATAACCACAACTTTGTACCTTTTTTTTTCTGTAGCTTACGATAACAATATACAAAATGTACCAACCAAAATACCATTGTCAAGGGGATGATCGGGTCATGTTTTACAAAATGGGACAAAGGGGATGGTCACTTTTTACAAATGGAGAATGGGGGAGGGGATCATGTTAATACTTAACAGACCATGTGTGATTTCGTCCCCCCCCATATAGTTGTACTAATCTGCCCTTAAAATACAATGTATCTGGGTTTTACGTCAAAATCCAATATGACCCCCACTAGACTGAAGGAACTGCAGTTGGACCAGGGTTGGACCACAGGGGCGTGTAATATTTCATATATTGTTGTTTTCTTATTGCTTAGAATGTCGTTTTCTTAGGAAAATATCGTACGAATCTTGCTGCTACAAATGTATCACGATACTACAAAGAAATATTAGTCTCTTCCCCTTACATGTAGGAATATATATTAATCAAAAGGCTGTTATATTTAGTCTGTAGACCTGGAAAACAACAATCTATGAAATATTACACGCCCCATGTGGGTTGGACCGGACATTGTAGTCTAGTTCCTGAAGGCCGTATTTCGATTTTACAGTACGTTATCGATCTTCAGACATTACCGTAACCATATACATATACCCTACACGTGTATGGTCTTTGCTGTAATTTGTGAAGATAGCGTAGTGTAAAATCGGAATATATGGTCGTCAGGGACTAGACTACAATCGTTGACTCTTTTTACAAATTACATATAGCGCTGCGTTGTAGCTTGTAAATTGCAATATGACCCCAGTCTTACTAGTGATCATACATAATACTGTTTAAATTTAGTGTTTTTATATATATTTATATCTAATACATATATATTTTTCTATATGTTGTGTTTGACGCCAGCTGATGTACTGTTTACATTTTCATGTCAAATAAAGCAGTGACACATGTGCGTAAGCTATTCAAATACGACCTTTTGCGCATTCCTGTGCGCAGAACGTGGCTTTTGCGGATTCGTCGATGTAAACACTGGTCGTATTTACCGCGGGGCGACATATGAGTTATTGATTGGGGTCGAGGATTTTGTCGAAAAAGGTATATGCATGTTTCTTCTCAACGATAGGAGGCAACGAATTTGTCTGCATTTGAAAATGTCAACGTTGTCAGCTACTATCATATGTGTGGTTGTGGTGAGCATCCTTGTTGATGTCTCATGTGGCCAAGGAGTACATGAACCAACAGGTCCAAACTCTGGAAAACTCAGTTTTAAAACACCAGATCTAAGCGACGAAGAGGCACATTCACAACATTTACCACCAGAACTGAAATGTGATGCGTGTAGAATTTTAGCGTACACGGTAAGTGTTTACGTGACAGACTGTGATAAAGCGATAGTTAGTGACTGCAGACGGTGCACGCGTACCGCGTTTCGACAATTTACTCCGTGTGTGTGCAAGCAGGACTATAGCAGCTGTAATATTTGTTTGTAGCGTTATTTTTGATTTTGAAGGGTTTTTTTGCTACTAAACGTCTTCGTTCCGTCAAAAAAAATTGTTACGCGATTGAACGAAAACAGCTCAAAAACAGAAAGAGAAAAATCCAAAGTAACGGTACAATTTATTATCATGCAGCTAGCTAGAGAGTGATATTTTGTATGCATCAAGAGAAAGCGGCCCCATTTCAAATACGCCCCCTCCTGACAATGGAGAAAGTAGTTCACTTGGTCTGAATATTGGATTCAGTCAAAATTATTGTAAAACGTTCAAAACTAAGTACATGTGTATATACCTCAGTGTAAAATAGAGAGTATATATACCCTGTCAGTCAGCTTATTATTAAAAAATATTCAAAATGCATCTCTTTTGGAATTAAGAACTAAACCATGGTAATGATATTTTTGTGTACATTTTGAAGACTTCATAACACAATTATTATAATCAAACCTATAATGTCATTTTTGTAGTAATATACAAATAACCATGGAAACATTTATCAACAACACCGCTACCAAAGTTGCTAAGTTCTACATGTTCTACAGGGCCTACTGCAAATTTTCATTCAAGAAAAAGGTTTGTGGGCTGTACCATTGCTGTTAGGCTAATTATTATTTTAGATGCAAACATGTTGTAATACAGCAGATATATTGACTGCAGTGTCATTTCCTTTGTAATCCCTTTAATTCACTTAATAGCAATGGTGTACAATAATAATAATAAAGATGATTTATAGAACGCCTAATCTCTGCAAGCAGAGCCAGTGCAGCCACAGTGTACTTACTTTAATTCCATGTATTCATTTTAAGATGGGGTTGGACCCTTATGAAAAATTAATGCCTCTCACACAGCTTTCTGGCACAGCTCTGCACTAGTACTGCACTAGTGTCTCAGCTGTGTGGAAGGGAGGCTGTGTGTTAGACTGTCGACAGTTGTTCATGCCTTTTTTGCTACGTTCTATCTGAAACTAAAGTCATTGCCTCGCTCTGAACCGGAGCAATAATATAATAGTGTACTGATAGTAACAGTGAGTGCTGAAGGCATGTGCACTCGATGTTCCTATCAGTACACATTAGTATTCAGTGCTATGGAGCGACGAGTTTGTTTTAGATGAAACGTAGCAAAAAAAAAGTATGAATGACTGTCAACAGTCTAGCTGTGTGTGTGTGATCTTCAGGTTCAATTATCAATTTCAGCAATATCCTGCATTTTATCAGACATTTTGTAGTATTGATTTGTTTTTTTTAAAATCATGTCTCCATTTAGTCATATAGAAGTAATTTATTTGATGTGGGCATTATGTTCTACAGAGTCTTGATTATTATGTTTTATTTGTTTCAGATGAAAGAGAAGTTTGATGCAGCTCATAAAAAGAGGCCATCATTAAAAAAATTACCAGAGTCAGAAGTGATTGATATGCTGGAAACAGTATGCAATGCAGAATGGGAGAAGTAAGTACATGTACAAAGTCTATTCCCATAAATATGGCCTTTATGGGTGTATTTTCACAAAAGCCAGCATCCCCCCCCCCCTGTGAATTACCCAGGAGGCCATTCACCAAAATGTGTCACTGAAATAGGATGAAATTCTATTTCTAAGCATTTTATAGCACAATTTAACCAAGAAGTGGTTCGGTACTGTTCTATATAGTCACGGTGTGGTATCTGTCTCTGTGTATGTATGCATGTATGTATGTATGTATGTATGTATGTATGTATGTATGTATGTATGTATGTATGTATGTATGTATGTATGTATGTATGTATGTATGTATGTATGTATGTATGTATGTATGTATGTATGTATGTATGTATGTATGTATGTATGTATGTATGTATGTATGTGTGACTTAAACTTTAAAAAAAAAATGCCAGGCGGCTGATTGTTTTGATATTTGATGGGGATGTTCCCTTTGTGTTTAGTTGGGAAATTGTTCAAATCAAAATGATTCCACCAGAGATGTGCGTTTTGGTCAAAAAATGCACAAACAAAAAAATTGAAAACAGAGCTTGCAGTCTCAGGCAAAGTGAAAGTGAAAGTTTTATTGGTTCTCAGCCCATGCCCCCCCCCCCCCCCACCCCCCCAGCATGTTGCTCATTTTGTTGAGATGTTCCTGGACATGTTATTCCACAGATGTTTAATTTTTTTGACACAATATACCCTAACAACCATGACCACACCCATAACAACAAATAAATGCCAGTATATTTTTGCTAAAATAACATCATCTGGTAGGCAAGTGAGTAAACATTCAAAAATTTAAACAGTTGTGCTGCAATACCATTGGCGCTATTTTTAAAAGGTGAAATATGAAAAACTACACAGCAGCATTATAACACTCCTACAATGTTATGTGGTCAGTAGTTACACTTTTAGTTCCAAGTATATATAGAGTGAATGATTAATTGAATTGAATATTTCTGTACCTGCAATATAGTCCAATTAAATCTATTTTAGGTATTTCAATTTGTAAGGTTCAGTAGTTCTATAGGCCTGGCAAAGTGTCTGTCTGTCTGTCTGTGTGTGGGTGCATATGTGTGTGTGTTTGTGTCTGTCTGTCTGTGTGTGTCTGTCTGTGTGTATATGTGTGTGTGTGTGTGTGTGTGTGTGTGTGTGTGTGTGTGTGTGTGTGTGTGTGTGTGTGTGTGTGTGTGTGTGTGTGTGTGTGTGTGTGTGTGTGTGTGTGTGCAAGCAAATTAAAGTCAATAACTGGCTGTGATATTTGGTGGGTATATTACCTCGGGTGTCTAGTACTAGGAAATTGTTCAAATTGCAGCCGGTGTGTGATTTGAGTAAAAAAATGCCATTTTTGGTGTAAAAACTTTTGCTGAAGGTAGGGTCTCTGACAGAAAGTGTCTGCAAAGAAAGTTAAAAGAGTTATAGGTTTGCAAAGACAGGTACAAAATGAAAATTGAAAGTCAGTTCCAGTCCGGTGATTTGAGGAAAGCATGGAATGGCCTTGCTGTTCTTTCTGGCAAACAGGAGAAAACGAACAAGAAGACAGAAGTGGTAGAAGCAAAGACATTCACTAATGAATTGGATGTCGTTTTGACACACATAACTTTCAACTGCAACAATAGAATGCTAGAAATATTGTAACAAGTAAATTAGAGCAATCAGATATGCCACAAATATCAGAGATGGAGGTTAGTTTAAAGTTAAAGCGCATTAATCCTAGAAAAGCACTGGGTCCTGATAATATATCTGGTAGATTCCTTCGTCATTGTCATCTAGAAGTGGCTAGTATCTTCACTACACTTTTCAATTGGTCTATATCAACACATACTCTTCCAAGTCTGTGGAAAACATCAGTCATTTCACCCGTTCCTTAGCACAACAATCCCACTAAGCTAAATGATTACAGACCAATAGCTTGGATTACTGACCAAGTTAAGAATCTTACTGACCCAGTTCAATTTGTGTACAGAGCTAAACAGATCAGTTGAAGACGCTGTAACAGTTACATCAAGCCCTTTCTTATCTGAAACAACCTTTAGCTTTAGTCTTTTGTCCGTATTTTATTTGTTGACTTTTCATCAGCTTTCAACACCATACAGTCACATCTGATGGTGAACAAGTTAAATGCAATGAATGAACACCCAAACATAATACTCTGGGTGTTAGATTTTCTAACTAACAGACAGTAATATGTAAGAGTAAATGGGACAGGTGTGAATAATCATAATTTATCTACAACAGTGTCTAGTATGCATAGTAAATCTACTGGTGCACCCCAGGGCTCAGTAATCTCTCCTGTTCTGTTCATTTTGTACACAAAAGCTCTAACAGCACAAGTGAAAAGGGACAGATGGTCAAATATGCTGATGATACAGCATTTGGAGATTACTCAAATGATGAAAAACACTTTGAAAATCAAGTGCATCACTTAAAACAATGGTGTGAAGACAACTCTCTAGAATTGAACACAAAGAAAACAAAAGAAATGGTAATTGACTTTAGGAGTGTTTGAAATTAAGTCTGAGGTTGTACAATGTGTTTCAATATACCCAGGGTTCTCCACTATTTTGAAAAATAAAGGGGTGAGCTAATTTACATATTACTTTGCATATCATTAGCATTTTTTTCAACTCTTAACATTAAAGAGTGAAAAAATGTTTTTTCAACAACTAAAAAAGGCCTACAATCAATTAAATTCCTATTTTATCCATTCATCAAACTAGAATACAAAGAAAAAATCAGGAAGGACTGAAGATTGACATCCATGTACTTACATGTCTAGTTAGCGAGCCTTTTGTAGATTTTGGCATCATGATACCTTCAATGTTATGTCAGATGAGATAAAACTGAAGAAATTGTCCTGACAACCATGTACAACTACAAGTAATTTATATGGGGAACAAAACAGTGGTCAACATCGCTAGAATTTAGAAAATATTGAAGTGGGCGAGTTCGTCACATACTATCATTTATCTTTGTGACAAACAAGGTCTATCGGGTTCAAAAATCTCGGGTTAAAAATAAAACTTATGGTTAATGTGTTTTTACCATGTATGAGAGAGTGTTTGATATTTATTTAGTTACTACATGTATATTGTGCAGCATGTAACCTAGGACCTTTTGTTCAATTTCAATAAAGCCGAGTTTTATCTAGGCCATCTTATGCAAATTTCAACGTTTATCAAAATGTGCAGTTTTAATTTAAATTATCAAATGTAATGGATGACTTGCAAGGCACCTGAACTCCAATGCATGAACTTGAAGCCAACTATGATCAAAGATTGTTTACTTGTAAATACATACCAGTCATAATATGTTTAACAACAACAACAACAACAACAACAACAACACATAGTCATAACAGAAAATTAAAGTTTACTGTCAACAGTTATGCCACAACGCCATTGATGCTTTTATTAGTATTTACCTTATTTATCTTTCCATAGCATTGGATTAAAAGAAATTGATGGTGTGAAACGACTATCTGGACCAGGACTAGATACTAAAGATGTACCTGGAGTGATGCAAGGAGGTGGAAAGTGGCCACACAGGTTGGTGAAATACTTAGTTTAACAATCTGTCATTACTAACTGACTCTCTATATCCTTTAAGGAGCATGAGATGTTTTAATGAAACTACTCAACATAAGTCATCAAAATATTTTTAGTGCTATGCCATGTTTTAAGACTTTACTTTAGTCAGATTGTTTTAGATTAATGTGTTTTGACTTTTTTCTCAGTTGATGAGTTTAAGTATTGATATTGTAATGTGATAGTCATTGATTTTATTTTAGGTGTTAATTTTTTGTCTGTCTTTTCATTCAAGTGAACTTTTATTTTGTCCATGTTGTGGTGTTTGTTTTGTACAATGTTATTGTTGGAGTCTGTTAATAGGCCATCCTCAGAAATAAATCAATAAATAAATTATCCGGTCCTTCAAAACTACATGAACCAGATTTAAACTGAATGCCTTCCATAAAGGCAAAGTCTTTAGATTTTCATTCCTACACACAATTATTGTATTATTTTCAAGAAGTAAATCATATCAGCCAAAGCTTAGAGCTCAATGTTATATCAGTTGTTATCAGTTTTATTGACCTATTATCAGTGACATTGCAAATAGCTTTAGAGATGCAAACAATAACTTGCTGGCTTGATCACCAAGTCAGGTTTGTTGTACTTGAACAGCTTATAAGGCAAATCCGTCATGATAATTAGTAAATTTCCCCAAACTTTTGTAAATTTACGAAATAACAAGGGACAGCAGAAACACAGCTCTCCTACCACTAACATCCTGAACTGAATGAATCGTACTTGTTTGGTCAAACTCTCTCTGTTCTGTATCAGATGTCTTGTCACTTACTGAAAACATTGTTCCTTGAAATACTGAGTTCATCACAACGTTATCATCAGGAGAGTCAGTCAGTCTTTTATAAAGCCTTGTTTACAAATGTTGTATATATATATATATATATATATATATATATATATATATATATATATATATATATATATATATATATATATATATATATATATATATATATATATATATATATATATATATATATAATATATATATATAATATATATATATATATATAAACAGATCCATTAAAAGTAAAATCATTTTGTAGGATGAGAACTAAAGTGACTCAAACCCCCACCCATCTTCAAAGTAAAACAATTTAGTTTTGTTATCCTATATCTGTTGATCTTTCCTTTTATGAAGTTGTTAACTGCTTTGAGTTTGACTATGATAGATAGATCACTATTGTACATATGCATGCAGTGAGTGCTAGATTCAATCCAGACAGACAGATAGATGTTATACCCCAATATTTTTCTTCATTCAGCCTAGAAAATTACAAGTGACCTAAGGGGTCTTTGTCATTATGAGTCACTAGGGCACTGAAGAGTAATTTCTGGCTGAAAGAAGAAAGTTTTTTGAGAATAACAACTATACAAGCGCCAGTAATATCAATGAAAATCGGGGAAAGAAATGGTAATTTTTAATGTTTTGACTCGTATTTTGAACACAGGAGAACCATGCAGTAACATAGACATACGGTGTTGTGACCTAGACACACGTTGTGATGTAAAGCCTGTCCATACTACAAAATCTGATCCGGATCCAATTTGATTTACCTGTCCATTCTAATTCAAATTAACTGATCTGGATCAAAGCCTACTTCTGGGTGGTGATTTTTATCCGGATCAATGTAATTCAAATCAGTTAGGCCTGGTGTGACAGGCACATACTCTTGTGAATTAGTTTGATATTAATAAGTAATCCGAATCGAAGCTGGTAGTGTGGGGACAGGTACGCTAATGTAATTCGAATCGAATCCATCTTTCAATTTTTTAGTGCAGGCGGAAAGGGGATTTGATGTGGATTAAAGTGATCTGGATTAGTTTAATTCAGATTGGATCCGGATCAGATATGGAAAGGACTATAGAATAATGAGGGTATAAACTTCATATTTATGGTTTAGGTACCATTATGACATAATTGATGATAAATATAGTCAATATTTGATCCTGGCAATATTGACTTAAGTCATGTAGGGTTAGAAGATAAAGAACATCATATGTACAATGTTATTTATGAATACTATGATGAGGAAGAGATTGGATTTAATGAGGAATATGAAGAAGATTATCTTGATCCAGATGAATTAGCCTTCCGACAGCAATTTGCTAGCATTTTTGGCCCCGGAAAAATTGGCATGTTTATGGATTGGTATGTTTAATAGTAGTGTACATGTATCAGGAGTGGCATAGCTTACATACTAAAATATTACTATATGCTAGGAGTGACATATCGCAGTCATATAACATACCGGTACTATATGCTAGGAGTGACATATCGCAGTCACATAACATACCGGTACTATGTGTTAGGAGTGACATCTAACTTGTCATTAACATACTGTGTGCTGGCAGTGACATATCTCAGTCATATAACATACCGGTACTATGTGCTAGGAGTGACATCTAACTTGTCATTAACATACTGTGTGCTGGCAGTGACATATCTCAGTCACATAACATACCAGTGCTATGTGTTAGGAGTGACATATCTAACTTTTCATTAACATACTGTGTGGTAGGAGTGACATATCTCAGTCACATAACATACCAGTGCTATGTGCTAGGAGTGACATATCTAACTTTTCATTAACATACTGTGTGGTAGGAGTGACATATCTCAGTCACATAACATACCAGTGCTATGTGTTAGGAGTGACATATCTAACTTTTCATTAACATACTGTGTGCTGGCAGTGACATATCTCAGTCACATAACATACCAGTGCTATGTGCTAGGAGTGACATATCTAACTTTTCATTAACATACTATGTGCTAGGAGTGACATACCTCACTTACATTAATATACTATGTGCTAGGAGTGACATACCTCACTTACAGTAATATACTATGTGCTAGGAGTGACATACCTCACTTACATTAATATACTATGTGCTAGGAGTGACATACCTCACTTACATTAATATACTATGTGCTAGGAGTGACATACCTCACTTACATTAATATACTATGTGCTAGGAGTGACATACCTCACTTACAGTAATATACTATGTGCTAGGAGTGACATACCTCACTTACAGTAATATACTATGTGCTAGGAGTGACATACCTCACTTACATTAATATACTATGTGCTAGGAGTGACATACCTCACTTACATTAATATACTATGTGCTAGGAGTGACAAAAATTAAACTACTATAATAGTATAAAGTATAAACAGACTGCACAGCATACATCAATATATTTTCTGAATGTTTATTTACAGGATCAACCAACAATGTGGATATTTTGTTGGTGAGCATGGGGAAGATGTCATATATGACAATTACCATGAAAACCCAAAGAAATTTGAAAAATGGTTATGTTATGGAGCTGATGGAGACTGTGCAGTAAAAGAAAAGAAAGGAAAGAAGGCAAAGAAAAACAAAACAGAACTGTGATAGACTATCTAATGAGTATAAATAATTTGTGTACATTGTTTTGTTTTGTTTTGTTTTAGAAGAGCTATCAAAGTTTTGGTGTTTTAAGCAAGAAGCAATCAATAGTAGGAAACTATAGTAAGACTTATTTCTGCCTTTATTACACTTTTATTGTGTATTCAGTATCATTTCCAGAAAAATTCAGTGGACAGCATGTCCATTGAACCTGTGCAGTAATGTCTGATATCATGCCCTGGCATCAATTGCCCAAATATGGCAAGTTGCTTGCTTGTCAATATCTGTTCATTCAGGGATATGGATTTGACTTTTTTCCTCTCAATCTTTATGGTTTTGTGCATAAAGTAATGTTTCATTTTCATTTTACATGTTTTTAATGATGTGACTCAAATAGCATCTATTTATCGTTATGTTACATTGGGTCTATAATAAAACCTTAATGGCCGAGATATAGTATTTGTACACCTTAGTAGCTTACCATTCCAGTTCCAGCCAGTTCCAGCCAGTTCCAGCCAGTTCCAGCCAGTTCAAGTCATGTTCTTCTGCTGTACGACCTTGGTCTGCAAATCCCATATCCATGCCATGAAGATAAGTAACTTCAATATTAATATAACAAATAAAAAGTGTCAAGACAAAGATACAATCGATCGACCGATTGATGAATACAAGTTAGTGAACTAAAGGCAGAAATAGGCCTGATTGAAGGTTTACAGTATTTTGGTAGGTTGTATTGGATGAAATGATCTTAGTGACCGACAGTCCCAAACTATAAATTGAATTTGCAGGACAGATGGAATCTTTAGACGTGTACAATCAACATTCTGTGGTTTCACATTCTAAAACTGTAATCCTCATTTTCATTTTTTGGTGCTTAGAAGTCAAATTTAAACATGAGAAATATTACAATACAAGTTACACATTATAATATATGTATGATCTGTTATTTATACTTGATTCTGATCTACTGTCATGCTTGTTATGTGTTAGGATAGCAGAGTAAGATTTTTTTGTACTATTTCACTTTTATGCAAACTTTAACAAGTCATCAAGTATTTGCTATGCATTTTATGATGAATTTTGATTTCAATCATTGTATGAATATCACATGTTATAGTAGTGCAAATTAGGCCTAAAAATGTGTCTTTTTGGTCAAAAGTTTATAATTTCAAAATTACTGAGCCGATTGGGCTGAAATTTGGTGGGAACATTCTTAGGGTCTTTTAAGTTAAGAATTGTTCATGACATGATGACGCCATCAGTTATATGCAAATTAGGTCTAAAAATGTGTCCTTTAATTAAAAAATCTATCATTCCAAAACTACTAAACAGATTGAGCTGAAATTTAATGGGAATCAGCATCTGGAGATGTGTATATGAAGGTGAATTCAAAACTTGGTCAATTTTGGTCAAAAACTTATATCTCAAAAACTACATGGGGAATAGGGCTAAAACTTGGTGGGGATGTTTCTGGAGGTGTTATTCTACAGTTATTGTTCAAAAGATATTGACAAAACTGGTACTAGCAACCATGGCCATGCCCTTAGCAACAGTGAAATGATGATGCATATTACAAAGATAACAACAGGGATGGGTAGGTAAGTGAATAAAGAATAAAGAAATGTATGCAAATATGCCTAGCAACAAGACCATGCCTATAGCAACATGCAAATGATGGTTTATATTACAAAGATGAAAGCTGGGAAGGATAGGCAAGTGAAAAAAGATTTCAATAATGTATGTAAATATGTCTAGAAACAAGACCATGCCCATAGCAACAGCTAAATGATTGTGTATATCGATATAAACAGGGATGGTAATAGACCAATGGATAAATGTCCAAAACGTAGTAATTGTGTTGGTCCAATAACTTACCAGTACATGATTTGCATAAAGTGTTGGTCCAATAACTTACCAGTACATGATTTGCATAAAGTGTTGGTCCAATAATAGCATATATGGTAAAGGTAACAACAGGGTTTGATAGGCAAGCTGATAAACATAAACAAACAAATGTACAGTTGTGCTACAATGCCATTGGCACTATTTTTTGTACTTTATAAGATAGCAGATGTTAAGGGAAACCTTTTGTTTACATGAGAGACACATCATTAGAATTTAGGATACAAAGCCATGAATTATAACATAAACAGTGTAATTTATAACTATTAGTATTGGGTACTTGGCTGAAGTATGGACTATCTATATTCAGTACAGATGTGCTGGCACAGTATGTCATATTTTACAGACTCATACCTTTTAGCATATTAAAGGGGCACAAGCTGAGTTTATTCTATGTTTTGGGGTGAGATTTATACTGTCTATTTAAAAGTCACTCATTTTATCATTCTACTAACTGATGTACATGTAACTATCACTTGCAATTGACTGAACTCAAACCTGGTATTAAGATATAACATATAAATAGTCTGATGATATAATTTGTGATACATATAAAAAATGTCAAGGAATCCATACTGCTAGACAATCAACTCAGTGTTATGACAAAACTAGAAGGTAATTATAATGTCATAGAAGGCTTGCATCGACATTGAAATTAATCAAGATTGTATGCATTGTATTTTCACTTGAGTGAAAGGTTTATAAACTCAGCTTGTGCCACCCTTGAGTGAAAGGTTTATAAACTCAGCTTGTGCCACCCTTGAGTGAAATGTTTATAAACTCAGCTTGTGCCACCCTTGAGTGAAAGGTTTATAAACTCAGCTTGTGCCACCCTTGAGTGAAAGGTTTATAAACTCAGCTTGTGCCACCCTTGAGTGAAAGGTTTATAAACTCAGCTTGTGCCACCCTTGAGTGAAAGGTTTATAAACTCAGCTTGTGCCACCCTTGAGTGAAAGGTTTATAAACTCAGCTTGTGCCACCCTTGAATGACAGGTTTATAAACTCAGCTTGTGCCACCCTTGAGTGAAAGGTTTATAAACTCAGCTTGTGCCACCCTTGAGTGAAAGGTTTATAAACTCAGCTTGTGCCACCCTTGAGTGAAAGGTTTATAAACTCAGCTTGTGCCACCCTTGAGTGAAAGGTTTATAAACTCAGCTTGTGCCACCCTTGAATGACAGGTTTATAAACTCAGCTTGTGCCACCCTTGAGTGAAAGGTTTATAAACTCAGCTTGTGCCACCCTTGAATGAAAGGTTTATAAACTCAGCTTGTGCCACCCTTGAGTGAAAGGTTTATAAACTCAGCTTGTGCCACCCTTGAGTGAAAGGTTTATAAACTCAGCTTGTGCCACCCTTGAGTGAAAGGTTTATAAACTCAGCTTGTGCCACCCTTGAGTGAAAGGTTTATAAACTCAGCTTGTGCCACCCTTGAGTGAAAGGTTTATAAACTCAGCTTGTGCCACCCTTGAGTGAAAGGTTTATAAACTCAGCTTGTGCCACCCTTGAATGACAGGTTTATAAACTCAGCTTGTGCCACCCTTGAGTGAAAGGTTTATAAACTCAGCTTGTGCCACCCTTGAATGACAGGTTTATAAACTCAGCTTGTGCCACCCTTGAGTGAAAGGTTTATAAACTCAGCTTGTGCCACCCTTGAATGACAGGTTTATAAACTCAGCTTGTGCCACCCTTGAATGACAGGTTTATAAACTCAGCTTGTGCCACCCTTGAGTGAAAGGTTTATAAACTCAGCTTGTGCCACCCTTGAGTGAAAGGTTTATAAACTCAGCTTGTGCCACCCTTGAATGACAGGTTTATAAACTCAGCTTGTGCCACCCTTGAATGACAGGTTTATAAACTCAGCTTGTGCCACCCTTGAGTGAAAGGTTTATAAACTCAGCTTGTGCCACCCTTGAGTGAAAGGTTTATAAACTCAGCTTGTGCCACCCTTGAATGACAGGTTTATAAACTCAGCTTGTGCCACCTTAAAGGAGATTTACTGAAGTCCCAAAGATACTTTACAACTCCAAATCAAGAATGATGTACATTATAATATTCTTTGATTGGAAATGTGAATAGATTTGATTAGGATAGATTGAAACTATGATAGTTGTTACAGTATCCTATTGTACATGTACTGTATGTCAAATCATATATTGCATCCAGTGACTACCTCCAACTATTCTGCTTTGTGAAAATAGTGTTATTGACCAATGACTATCTCCAACTATTATGCTTTGTGAAAATAGTGTTATTGACCAGTGACTATCTCCAACTATTCTGCTTTGTAAAAATAGTGTTATTGACCAGTCATACAGCAATACAGTCTACAAGTTGCATCTTTTGTACAGATGTTTAGGTCCATACATTGTAATATTCATGGTGCTGTCACAAAATGAAACAAAGTATTGGGAGTTGTATTATGACATGCTATCAAGCTATCAAGTTAAATTATTTCTTGAACTTGATAACTTTTTGTATTTTTCTACAGACAGGAAAAGCTGTGAGTTGGTTACAGCTACTGATGCATTCAGTAGAAATGACCAGTATATGATTTATATAAAGTGTTGGTCCAATAACTTACCAGTACATGATTTGCATATAGTGTTGGTCCAATAACTTACCAGTACATGATTTATATAAAGTGTTGGTCCAATAACTTACCAGTACATGATTTGCATAAAGTGTTGGTCCAATAACTTACCAGTACATGATTTGCATAAAGTGTTGGTCCAATAACTTACCAGTACATGATTTGCATAAAGTGTTGGTCCAGTAACTTACCAGTACATGATTTGCATAAAGTGTTGGTCCAATAACTTACCAGTACATGATTATCATCATAGATGGTTATCATACAGGGTTCAGTTGTGATTTACCAATAGTCTATCAGTAGTAGTTTCATTTGGTTTGTACAGCAAACGATAAAGATTTGTATAATTTGTGACTGCAACATATCAAGATTGTCATTTGACAAATCAGAAAGGAAATAAATGTGCAATATCAGTATAGTTATGTGTGTTCTTTTGGTGATGACTTAGACTAACACAGCATATAATTTATCAACATTTCTATGGTGACACAGACTTTGTTAGGTGACTTAGACTAACAGCATACAATTTGTCACCATTTCTATGGTAACACAGACTATGTAATGTGACATCCTTTACTGAACTATTGATCTCGCGCATTATTTTCCACCATTATTTGCTGGGTGGGCCATCAGATGCCATAATTCTGCCACTAGAGGGCAGTGACAAAAACTGGAATTTCACACACACATGGGTCCACAAACAAAACATTGTTCTTGTTCATTGGTATAAAATTGAATTTATACATGGAAATGAGGGAAAAGACTTTGCAGTAGAAGCTGGTTTCAATTACTAGAACAAAAATTGATCTATTATTTTTCATATTCTTTATACAACAAATTGATTATTATAATTGGTAATGTCCTTACATCAAAGCTATTATTTACCAGTAACCCTGGGTTTCAATACACGTTCTCCAATTATTATTGGACTTCACCATTCAACAATGTCTCTAGCATAAAGTCATTTTCAGTCATTATTTAGCAGCATGTGTATGTTGACTGGTTGATTTGGTTGTCTGCATGACCTTGTCATATCAAGCAAATTAGCATGTTTTAAGGGAAGGGTAAGGGAATGACTGGGGGGGGGGACTGACAAGGTAAGGTCGGGTAAAGTAAGGGAATTGTAAGGATACTTGACTGGTGAATGGTAAGGTAATTAGCCCATGGGCAGTGATAGGGATTGGTGAGAGATACAAACAAATGAAAAATGATGACTTAATCGCCTAATGATTAAACCTTATATACGTAAGTGTACATGCCAACTGGAAAATGAGAACATGTGGGAGGTTTCTAGTATTGAGTTAGATGTTGGTTTGTGGCATGAATCACGTGAATTTTTGAAAGCCAACACCTGTTCATACATTCCATGTAATAACATATCGTACATGATTCAACGTACAGGTAGGACATATAATATGACCACACAGACAAAAGAAGCTCTCTGTTAATTATTGTACACATTTTTACAAAATGTTATGTTATGCTTTTGTCTGTGTCTACACATCTTCCATATAACATACACGGAATATTTTACCCATTATTTAAAGCAAACCTCAGCCTATATTCTATCTAAAGCCTGTATTCAGTGATGAGGTGAGTGACTGCCATGTGAATGTGTTTGTGTATGCCATGATCTCTCTTTCCACCCCACCCACCCCCTTCTCTCTCTCTCTCTCTCTCTCTCTCTCTCTCTCTCTCTCTCTCTCTCTCTCTCTCTCTCTCTCTCTCTCTCTCTCTCTCTCTCTCTCTCTCTCTCTCTCTCTCTCTCTCAAATAATATCTTGTCCTACGAAAGACAAGTTTTATCGTAAATATTTTGCTCTCAAAAATCAATTATATATTCCACAAATTTATTGTTCATGTGTCACCTGTGGGCCAACGTAGGGACACCCTTTTTTGCATATGTTTTCAGTACATATATTCAATTTTTTATGATGAAACTTCAAAGTATAGATAAGAAAAAGATGGTGCTGTATAAGTACCTAAAGAGTAAGAAATCTCCAGCACTACTGGGGGAGACCCCCTTGGACCCCCCCCCCCATGAGGGGTGTACATAGTCCCATATCAATCTCCACCCCTTACCTTTTACTGTCGAGATGCTAATAAACCTTTTTTTAAAACCCTATGTAGTTGCTAATTACATGTTGGTGCTGTCTTGTAAAGCTTGGAAATTATTGCCAAAAAACGTCAGAAAATCTCCAGAGCTTCGAGGGGGAGACCCCTTAGACCCACCCCCCTCCCCCATGTGGTCTACATATTCCCATCTCAAGCTTCCCCCTAGCTTTTAATGTTAAGATGCTACTGAACTCCTTTTTGAATATATTTACCCTGTGAAGATAGTATGATGCTATCATAAGTGTGCCTTAAAGTTGCTAAGTAAGTAAGTTGGTAACTTCATTCCGAGTTTCGCCAATTTTCAGCCACCTGACTGATAACCTGATACATGGGCCACCAGTTTTGAGCAATGAGATTGAACGTTGCTAAGTAAGTAAGTTGGTAACTTCATACACCCATACTAACAGCTAAATACAGTTGTTCTACAACGTCATTTGCACTATTTTTTTACAAGTAGAATGATATAGTAAAATTGTTATGTTAATTAGATGTGCATTATAAACTTTAAGTCTCCTTTCCTTATCCGTTTTATATAAACTCGAGTGAAAATACTTTTTACATAAAACCTTCATATAATATAATATTAATATCGGTGCATGCCTTCTGTGACATTATAATTACATTCTGGTTTTGTTTGAACAGTTGATTCTCTAGTATGGATTCATCGACATTTTTTGATACGTATAACAAATTACGTCATCGGGTTGCTTATATGTTATATGTTATACCAGGTGCTACTAGTTCAGTCAATTGCCTAAAACATAACTCAAAATATTTTTCGAAACTTAGTTAAAGTCATTGGATAGACAAAATGGTATAATACGTCAAATTAAATACTATATATAGTTAAATAGTTCCGAGTTCACGTATAGTTCAGTTTTTGTATGAAATAGTTCACGTTCTGTCGTTGTATCGCTTTGATACTTTCCTTAAATTCTTGTCTTCTCTTCTCATTGTTCTTGCTTCGCTAACTGTTGAGTTTCGAAATTGCAACCTCATCGTCAATCGTCTTTGCTTCTCACAGTCCCAAACTTAGATTTTGAAGACTTTCATGGTTACAAATCCTCTATGGACGTAGCAGCCTCGTCGGTCATATTCCTAGACTGGGGAAGTTCTTTTCCTTTGATCAATGACATCTTGAGTAATTTCTCTGTATGCACTCGCTTGACTCCGACATCATTAGAATCGTGAAGGAGTTCTCTTCTGGGGAAATTAGTCTTTTTTTTTACTGGGAACTCGCTTTTCTTCGGGGAAACTCGCTTAGCAGATAGACAAGAAGCTGGCAAGTACCAATTGACCACGTTGACAAACGGGGTTATTTACCAATTAAATTCATGACAATTGTCTGAAAACACCATGTTAATCAGTGAGGAACAAGTTGCCAAATCCAAATTGATTAATGTGAACAAATGTCCAGGTCCTGATAGGATTTGTGGTCGTTCTCTTAAATTCTGTGCAGACCAGTTAAGTGGTGTACTTTTAACACCTTTTCCAAATCTCCAGCAATGTGGAAGGCTTCAACAGCCATCCCAAGAAGTAATCCAAACCTACCACATGATTTCAGGCCTGTCGCCCTCACTTCCCTTGTGATGAAAGCACTTGAAAAAAATTATGAAATCCTTCATTTTATCCATGGCAGAGGATATGTTAGATTCTCTACAATTTGTCTAGAGTAGGACGAGGGGCTGAATTTGCAAGACAAACACCTTGAGAAGCCTGGTGCTCATGTCAGAGTACTTCGTTTTGCAAACTTTTCATCAGCTTTCAATACCATGCAACCTCACATCCTAGCAAATAAACTTCTTTCAAACTTTAAGCTCAATAACCAAATTGTATCATGGGTAATCGATTTTCTCAAAAATCTCAAAAGGTTTTTGTCAATGGTCATCTGTCGGGTTCGTTTCAAACATGTACTGGCTCTCCTCAAGGCTGTGTTGTGTCTGCACTGCTCTATATCCTTTATACAGATGACTGTAGAAGCAGACATGATTGTCATCATTTTGTACAGTGCCCTTCTTTCACTTCCATAGGGGTCAGAACAACACCATGGGCCCACCGTCGATGAGGGCCCGCCGTCGACGAGTTTGTCAACTGGTGCGACAGTGCCTACAGTAAGGACTGATCATTGACTTTAAGAGACAACAACATACTGTTGAGGAGACCACAATAAATAGTCCCTTTGTTGAAATAGTTCAGAAACTAGATTCATCTTCGATGACAAGCTAAAACGGGATGTAAATACAGAAGCTATTTTGAAAAAGAGTTAATAGCGCTCGTACTTTCTTCGGAAACGCATCTTTTTCAGTGGACAAGACCATATTATTGCTGTTTTGTATATCTTTCAGTGAAAGCATACTAACCTTTTTTTTATCTGCTGCTTTTATAATTGAAATTTGAAGAATAAGAATTCCCTTGAAAGAATTGTCACAAGTTCAAGAATTATTGGCATACCACAAATGAATTTTTTGTCATTTTACAATCAATAAATCACGAGGAAAGCTACAGATATTACTCCTATGTCCTCATATGGGATAAATGAAGTTATTGAATTGAATTGAATTGAATTGAATTGAATTGAATTGAATTGAATTGAATTGTTAGTACAAAAAACACTGAGTAATTTACTGTTTCTATGGTTACTTTCATTTCTGTTAGGAGTAATACAAAATACACTGAGTCATTGATTGTTTCTATGGTTACTTTTATTTTTGTTAAGGAGTAATACAAAATACATTGAGTCAGTGACTGTGTTTCTATGGTTACTTTCACAATATTTCAAAAAAACATTTCACAATACATTTTGAAATAAAATTGTTGTATAAAGTGGTATAATAAAAAAGACGGATTTGGAAAATCTTGCACTCAAAACAAAAGGATATATTTTGTGAAATGATAAATTATATTAAAATATAAATTATTTGACAAAAAACAAAATTATTTACATATTAAAGGTTACGTTGTAATTGTTGTAATGAAGGAGTTGCTATTTAGTGGTAACAGCACAAAAATCTAAATTCATATTTTTTTCAGATAGGCATATAGCCACAAGATGAATGTCAATAACACATAAGTCTTCGATTGCGATAGAATCACGCCCTCATCGACGGCTGGTGTCATATCTTTCCCCATCGATACATCGACCCAGACTTGATTTCTATGTCGTAGTGCCTTTCTAATGACGGCAGCATAGTCACGTGGTATCATAACT
Organism: Glandiceps talaboti; assembly: GCF_964340395.1. Taxonomy (NCBI): domain Eukaryota; kingdom Metazoa; phylum Hemichordata; class Enteropneusta; family Spengelidae; genus Glandiceps; species Glandiceps talaboti. The sequence goes on from NC_135570.1 coordinate 15,910,473, forward strand.
CCATCAATGCCAGTACCTTGGATTAAAAAAATGAGGTTACATAGAATCAATTAGATACTCTCATCAAGTTGAGAAGACAATGGGAATGGGTATAAACAAAACAAATGATATGTGGTTGCTATGGTAACAATACTAATGTGGACAACTTTAAAGTATTGAAGTTGAAGATTCGATTACAGAAACAAAACCTGACAGACAGACCGACCGACCGATGTACATGTATATGCTGGCAACTTTAAAGCCAACATGGCGTGAAATCACGGCCCTGTATCCACAACATCGATCGTAGACCATTGTGTGTGCCGGGTTCGAATCAAACACTAATTACGTCATCTTGAATTCAAACCATTGTTACTGTTATACGAGCCTGTATAAAACATGGTGTACACTGCACTGATTGGGAAAACTTCTAAAGCAGCTTAGCAAGACTGCTTTGTGTACGAAACTGTATAGTTATTCAGTCTCTATGGTTGGTCACATAACGTTCCTATCTTTGCTAATATAATAAGTAATTCAAAACTATATATGGAGGGGAAATTGGGCTTCGTTGTATTGTATTTTCACTGAAAGTAAGAGTATTTGTTCATTACATACACAGCCATTAGTCACTCTACTTTCAATCTAACCTATTGTTAACACTATTTGCAATGGAATGATGCCAATAGAGTCGATGGTATTATACTATGCCTTCAGTTGGAGAACAGCCCATAGACAATGTTCCCTGAGTTCGACAACAGTCTGTAGACAATCTCACATTCACTGTGTATAGAGTATAAAACTATTCAACTTTTCTTCTTGCCCTACTTTTGATTCTCCCATACATAGATTTGTTTAAATAAAGGTGTGGACAACTACATCATGGAAACAATACTCGCTAGAGAATGCGAGACAGACTTATCTGAAGTTAATAATTGGTATCCATGTACAACATTACCTACCTTCTATATCCATAGTGGTAATATCACCAAAATAGTTATAGACAATAACCCCATTGGCACCAGCTTTAGCTGCGTACATAGCTTTGTTAGCGAATGTACATCCCCCACGTTTAACTAGGGCAATCCATGGTTTGCTCACTGCATGGTCTATATTCTGTACGTCTGTACAGGCATCGATAGGAACCGTGGGAATCACATACCCACCAAACCTATGCACTGGACCTGCCCCATACAGTCCCACTTCTTCTGTTGACGTCACAATTTTCTGGTCTTCTTTCCTGAAGTATGAAATGTTTACCCAGGCTGTAATTATAGGCCAAACGTCGTGATCATTGACAACACGAAAAATACCCTCAAAATTTGATGCATTCCAAGTGATGTGCCCTGTGTCGCCACTACTATACGGCGGAGCTACAATACAAGGAAACAACAGACAATGTAAGAATGCCAAAAGGAATATTTTTCCAATAAAGTAAGCGTTGCTAATGTCCATGGTTTCACTTATAGTCTCCTACGTTCTAGCACCATAAACACTGGTGACAGGCATAAGTGATACAAACGTTGTGTGTCGACCTCAAAAGATCTGAACAAAGAAAACAACAAATGAAAACAAAGTATTACATAATTTCAAGATAGATGGCGCTGTTCAGCCCAAACGTGAAAAAAAACTTTTCGGTACTGACTGAAGAGTCGCTGTAGTGCCACAAGGTTATCATCATGATAAGCTATTACTCCACTAGGTTGAGATACCTGATAGGACGTACGCGTTGTTGAGCCTGACAAGACATATTTGACAGTCTTTACAGATTTCTCAAATCCGTGTAAACGAATATGAAGTGCAGAATGAGAATCAATATGTTGAAGTAACCAATATTGGTAAATAGTCAACGGAAGATGACAGGAGGGCGAAACACTGCATGGATGCCTTGAAGACATCCACTAATCCAGATGTGACCAAATTATTGTCTAGTTTGTTCCAGTCTGTTATTGTTCCTGGAAATGTCTGTATTTGAGCGATGTATTCGCAAACAGCTGGGGTTATTTGACGTGTACTTATCCACAGGGTTGCCATGTTGGCAATCAGCAAAGTTTATAGTCTAGAGTTTTAACTAGAGTTCTAAACTGGTACAGTATTACGTATTAACAACTTCATTACTAATACCAGTCTGGTATTAGTAATGAAGTTTAATTTCTAATACGTAATACCGTACCAGTTTAGAAATCTAGACTACACAGTTCCCGGGTTTAATTGTCCACATAGGTCTATGTAGTAAGAGATATGTGTCATGATGTATAGCTGGTGTTAGGCCCCTAGCAACTTTAAACAAAAATGTGAGACGAAGTTGTCGTCTTCTTTCCTCTTGATGTCTTGATGTGTATGTATTTACTAGTACCATACATCTGATTGTCTGTCTTTCTATATATTCTAGTTCGTCTATGTTATCTCATTGAACCATGTTATATAGTTGATCTGACGATGAATGTTGTTTTTCGGCGATCGGCCAATTGCTACAATGTCTTCAATTCCTCCTTAGAAAGCCAAATATGGATACTTTCTCTGACGCTATTATGCCAGTATACAAACTTATATACATCGTCGTAAGCCACAGCCTCTTTTACGACACTGTCCAAGGCTCACCGCCTAAGAGGTCAGAATTCGTTATTTCGTAGTGTCGTGGAAGTAATAACAGCGTTGGTTTGCGAGAATGAACTATATAGGGTACACATCATTTATTTCAAATGACACTTAACAAGTTTTTTTTTTATCAATACAAGTTTTTTCCATGATGTACACGACTTTTATTTCATATTAGACTATACGAGTTTTTTCATCACAGGTTTGCTAAGTTCAGTAGTTTTATGAGTAACACACATATTCCCTTATCTACATCATACAGATTTTCTATACAAGCCATTATTTTTACAGTAGCACATGCACACTTATTCCTTTACCTACAGTATATATTTTCACCATCTGTAATGAGGACTTGTCATTGTGTCATTGTAGGTTAGTTCCATCCTATACAAAACAAGCACACGTACGTGCTCCGGAGTTGTGACTCGCACACGGATCATGAGCTGACCGATTTAATTTTGTTTTTAAAATGAGTAAACAGTTGAATGAACCAGTGGATCAGGCGGCTGATGAATTTGTCAAATAGCTTGAGGAAGTCGGGATGCTGAATATAAATAAAGACGACTCCTTTGTGCAAGGGTTGTATTACTACAACCTTCAAGTTGTGGCTGAAATGTATACCATATTGCTCTCAGTATTCTCAGAGAAATGAAATTTGACTGCTCAGGAACAAATTATAAACACAGACTTGTTTGATGATGATCTAGAAAAGGGTTACTTAACTAGGACTTTTATGGTACAGAAAATTAGATTTTACATCTCCCCTAAAATATGTTGAATTATTGAGTATCCATCATTGAGTGACTGTGTAGCATTACCAGCGAACTTTTGTCAGTAGATCACCATGTTACATTTCCTTGGTATTAAAGTGTATTTAGTTTAAAGGCTATCGTGTTCTCAACAATATACTGAAGACAAACATGGCCAGTAGTGAACTGAATCAGTAATCTATTTATGAAATAGCTGTAGTACAGTAAACTTAATGACAATTATCTCATTTCACGATTCAAAACATCTATAAACCTGAGTGTTCAAAAACTTCATTTTGGTCTATGAAGGGGAGGGATACATAATTTATAACTGAACAATTACAGCTAAAATGGTGTACGCTTGGGTTTCACTTATGCGACATTTAATTCACACCTCAGACAGCTTCTAATGCAAAAGAAACAATTACATAGGTGCCGTGCACAGTGGGATGTAGAAGTAGTCAAGTTGATGTTGGTTATCAGTTAGAAAATAAAACAATTGAAGCCATTAAAATCATCAAGTCTATGAGTAATGTTTTAATTAGAAGCCTGTTTTTACTGCAATGTGAAAGAGTAGTAATGCTTATCAGTGTTCAATATGTTTGGGCAAAGGATTCTGCTGTGTTGATTGTGACTCTGTTATTGTTAGTCTAGAGTTGAAATATGTCTATCTTTGTGTCAAAATCGTAGTGTTCCAAGAGTGAAAAATCAAGCCTACACCATTTTAGCTGTATGAGAGTAGTTATGAATAGCAATTTACCAGATACACTTAAAAGTACTGAACATGGAATGTTAAGTTGATTATGTTGTATGTTTATTCTTTGATATTATGCTTTGAGAATACAATGCCTTTTCAAAAGACAAGAATATTTCGTGTCTTTATATTGTGTTTTTTGTTATCATTTATTATCTGCTATGCAAGACTATAAATCAGGAATGCAGATGTCATACAGCATGTTTCGTCATTTTGATATGATCTCAGTTTACAGCAACGCAACGATGAGTACTGTTTCATTCTCTGTATGTTTGTTATGAAAGGTAAAACATGCTTACAGCCCATGCTTGTTTTATTTCTGTGTGACAACGTGGAATCATTCAGTCGTGACTCAGTATATATCTTAATTCTATGCATTGTCATGAAATATACACAATATAATGACGTCGTAGGTTATTTTTAGATCCTCGCCTATAATGCCAACATTGTGTTCATATAACCAAGAGGTGTGCATCGACATTTTGCAGAGATGAATACATAGAATGATCATTGCAGCGTTACTAAAACAGAACTCAGAAGGACCTTAATTAGCTCTGTGAATTGAATGACAATACAACCAAATAGGAATTAATATACACGACACCGAATTACATAACATTTGGTCCTTGGAATAAAGCTGATTTCAGATATAACGACAAACCAAGACAAGGAACTATAGACAGAAAAAAATGAAGGAACACAATATATAGAGTCACACACTATAAATCATGATCTATTTGTTATGCATGATAGAAACATAGTTGTAGAATCAAAGTAAAGAAAGAATCCAACAATCTGAGGGATGTTACACATACCATAGTAGAAGATTAAAACACAAATAGGTATAGAGACCATCACGTAAAATCAGCATTTTTATTAAGAACACTATCAGAGAAGGAATCACATTAATACCAACATCTGGAAATTTTTCAGTGTGGTGTAAATTGAAGAAATGTTACTTTAACCTTGATAAAGACATTTATATAGGTACAACATACGTACCACCAAAAAACTCAAGTTTCTACATATCCGGCGATATTGACACTAATCCATTGTGGGAAATAAATAAATAAATAAATTCAAGCATACAGTACTAATGGACATATAATAATAATACAAGGAGACCTTAATGCAAGAATGAAGAACCTTGATGATGCAATTATTGATGAAGTAGGCAATCTACATATAAATATTCGCCTATCAGACACTTATAAGTATGATACAACAGTAAAAAAGGTGTAACACTGACACATGGGAAAATGAATTTGGAGAAGAACTGACACAGCTATGTAGAATGAATGAACTTAGAATACTGAATGGAAGAACATCAGGAGATTGGTCAGGTAAATTGACATGCTATAGTTACCAAGGTGACAGTACTGTGAATTATACAATAATAAGTAAAGCACTACTACAGAACATTATCACATGGTATAGTTACCAAGGTGACAGTACTGTGATACAATTAAAGTAGGACAATTGCACCCAGCAAGTGACCACTGTCCTATGATCATAACAATTTTTGAGAACACTAAATACAATCTAAGTACACATACAAATGTAGACTTACAACTGATACAACCAAGTTTTCAGCTAAAAGAAATGAATATGGACTTACATAAACGAGATATGAAGACACAGGAAAGTGAAGACATAGTGACAATATTTATAGAAGTAATACAGATATATCAAATAAATGATATGGCACAGGAATTTCAAAACATGATAGACGTACTGGCAAATATTGCATATAAAGAAAAAAACACCAAAGAGAACGAGAAAAAATACTGACAGTGTAATCTGAAGAAAAAAGAACTACAAACACTGGCAAATATGATAGAAAGGAATGCTACAAATACTGTACTACACCAAGAAAAAGAAATTCACGAAATATGTAAAAACAATGCAAAGAGAAACCCAACAACAATTGTTATCATGCAATAGAGTTTGCTGATAAAAAAAGAAGATATACAAGAATTCTGGAAGAAGAGTAATTCTATCACCAATTCCCAAAGTGAACAGTAATCTGAAAGAAATTTCATATACAGCATAGATTGTTCATTTTAAACTGATTGGTAAAAATACCACCACCACACCGGATATAATTAAAGAGATGGAATAAAAACTAACATAAGTAGGAAATGAAAAAGGATGACAACCAATAATTAAATATATAACATTATCAGAGGTAATACAATCAACATTAAAAAGTAACAAAGCAAGTGGACCTGATGGTTCACGGAATATACAAAGAACGAGTTATGTAGTCTGTACATATAAATACGATCCGACGTTTCGAATCCAAATTCTTTATACATAAGTTATTTATAGTATGTTAGTTTATGTCACAATAAGGTAGATGGTAAACGTTCACTCTACAAAACGTATTTGGATAGCTTTCCGTTTGTTTGTTCGTTATAACCAGAGAAAACTCGGCTATAACGTGAAGTGTCTCACAAGATCGCATATCCCATCTACTAAAGTTATGTGTTTTTGTCATAAGCATTTGATAAGATTAGAAGTTGACGTAATACTCCATCCACTCTGACATCATTTGTATTTATCAGAGGTCTTACTCGTAAAAAGACTGTGTTGATGTGAATAAACTCTTCTTCTTTGACTATGTTGACAGTGTTTTAAAAATAAGTCTGAAGGCATTGCACTGACTTGAGAATCTAGTGAAAGTCGTCTAAACACGTTGTCTGGTTTCGGATCTTCTCTCTTCTCACGACGCTGATCATTTCCATGCTTAGATACCCATGACGATTGTCTATCGGAACTGTACGAACTGTTCCTCGACAGTCGGGATAAACGTTTCAAAGCCTCGCCCCTTTTGTGGTCTGTAAATTGACGGCGGTGTTGGTTTGACTGTGCAGACGTCTTTTTGTCGCTGAGCAATGCTAAACTCGTGCTTGTAGCATAGCCGTTGGTAGTGTATGACCCGTAAACTGCATCTTTATTCCCATCTGTTTTACCGCGACTTTGTCTGACTTTGGCATTACTTTTCCTATCAATTTTCGATTCTTCACTGATATCACAGAATGTTTTATGCGACTTTTTAATTTCTCTGTCGTATTCCTTCGTCATTACTTTCAATTCTTTCTCCAAACTCTGTTGATGGCTGGATCGTCTTCGGTAAGTCTGCAATGACGAATCGCTGAACGCCTTTCCACCACGGTATTCTGGTTTCACAGGGTTGCTATTTAACATGGCATTTGCTAGCTTCTGTTTGTGGTATTCGCCATGAATTTGATCGTCTAACATACTTCTAGGGAGACTCCGGTCTGCCATCATCATTCCCAGCTCCTGGACAATCTACAAGTATTATGGTATGCTGTGGTAACAACGGAAAATATTGACTTAGTTTTACCCTTGTGTTGTTGTAGGTTTCTACCGACCTTTGTGTGACCTGTATTTGTTCAGGATGCATTCCTTACATCGAAGTGACTGTCCTGTTTAACATATTGCCCTGTCTATTGTAATCTTCACGACCCAATGACAAGGCTCTTTTTCACATCCATATCTCGTACGATCATAATGAGCCTTTAATGTATGCACAGGTCTACCAATTTACTTGGAATGAATACTTAAATTGTGTAGTACAAAGAAGATGGTCTGCAATAGAAGTGATTTATATAACAATGGATCACTTCAGTCACATAGATGTAGCGTGTCAGTCCCGTAGAGTTAGTCGACAGTTCCTGCTAAGACTGGTCTTCTGTGTGACCTCAATAGAATCCCAACTATAATTGAAAAGAAAACTAAACCCCAGAGGCAAAATAAACAAAGAAAACACAGAGAATAAAACCAACCAAACTGAATCATAATATTCAATATCCTTTTTCTGTTTTTGGCTCATTATTGTCTTCATTTTAGAAACATTTTTTTTATATTCATAAGGGAAATACTCTTGAAATAATTAAATATATTTTATCATGTCACTATATATCATTATTTCTTCAAAAAATATTCAGTCGATACCTGACCTGACCTGACCTGACTTGACCTCCCTTCCTGCGTTTTGTACCGACCGTGTAGCACTAGCAGATTGTAAAAATTTTGATTCCCTTACACAAAGACGTGAATCCGTCATTATATTTGGTGTCGATTTTCGATTAGTTTCGGGTTATTCATTCTCAGCAATTTGTCGTCAGTTATCTTTGTTTTCAAAATCACCACACAATTACAATTATAGTGTCTTCTAGTCTAGGAATTACATTTTTCACATATATTACATACTCGTACTTACTGGGTGCATTGAGTAAAAACGTTTTGCACACTATACAGGCACTTTTAGAATGTTGTGCATGAAAAACAAAAAGATGGTAGATACTCATATGGGGAAAGTAGTTCGTACAGTTTCACTATTTTATTGATAACGCAGGACGATTTGCACAACTAAAATATACAACTGCGATAGGTTTAAGACAAGCATGAAGAAAGTACAAAAATATGAATGAAGTGACTCACCCAGGCTCGTTCAAGAACAAAACGTCATTGAACGCTAACAAACGTTAAAGCTAACAGAGAATTTGGAATGATTACGTTCAAAAGACATATTTCTCAGATTATTAAAGCAGTTTGTCAGACTACATCTAGGATATGCCTCACAAGCATGGTCACCTTGGTATATAAGAAATGGTCACGATTGTATGGACAATTGTGACCTGCCACTTCGCATATAGGAAATCATATAGTAATTCTTGTAGTTGAGAATGATTTGTAATTACTCTCTTGTTGATGCTTGTCATTATTTATTTATTTATTTATTTATTTATGTATGTATGTATGTATGTATGTATGTATGTATGTATGTATGTATGTATGTATGTATGTATGTATGTATGTATGTATGTATGTATGTATGTATGTATGTATGTATGTATGTATGTATGTGTGTGTGTGTGTGTGTGTGTGTGTGTGTGTGTGTGTGTGTGTGTGTGTGTGTGTGTCTGTCTGTCTGTCTGTCTGTCTGTCTGTCTGTCTGTCTGTCTGTCTGTCTGTCTGTCTGTCTGTCTGTCTGTCTGTCTGTTTGTTTGTTTGTTTATGTATTGTTTGTTTGTTTGTTTGTTTGTTTGTTGGTTGGTTGTGTGTTTGCTTGTTGGTTTGCTTGTTTATTTATGCATTTATTGGTTGATTTATTTTGTTTGTTTTCATAAACATAACTAACTAAGCCTGAGTGCCCTGTGAACTAAGGACATACATGATTTCAAAAGTAACATTATTATTATTGTCTTTATTGCCATAGGTATAAAAAAATATACAGTGGAATTCGCTTTGGTTATACGTAGCACGGTTAGAACACAAATATGTACATATACTCTAAAACGTCAAATAAATTACGAATCATTTAAAATACGAACTGACAGAGGACAAAAACTATTTTTGAAGCGATTTGTTTGGTTTTGATTGATCTATATCGAGTACCAGAGGGCAGTAGTTCGAACAATGTGTGGGCTGGATGATGTATGTCATTAATTACAGATTTTGCTTTCCTGCTTGCATGTGAATTAAAAAGTGACTCAAGAGATGGAAGGCCTATACCAATAATACGTGATGCCGTTCTCACAATTCTATTTAACTTAGTACGATCCTTATGAGTAGTGTTTCCATACCAGACTGTGATTGAGAATGTCAGAACACTCTCAACCACAGCCCGGTAGAATTTCTTTAATATAGCTTGACTGACACCAAAACTCGTTTTGGCGTAGAAAGAAAAGGCGTTGTTGAGATTTTTTTACAATGTGATCAACATTTTTCTCCCACTTTAAATCCTCTGAGATAAGTGATCCTAGAAATTTAAACGTATCTGCGTTTTCTACCTCTTTCCCATGCCTCTGATGAAATGTTATTATCTTAGGATACCCAACCCCTAACTAAACTAAACTAAACTAAACTAAACTAAAGTAGGCTTTGATTTCTACTTGCCTACAACACATCTAAATGCGCATGTTCCATGGGAGCAGTGATTAAAATTGGTAGTTACTGGTTGTCAAGAGATGTACCGTTTTGAGCTGTTCAGACACAGTCGCTTGTAAACTGTTATTCCTTTCCTAAATGGTTTTATTCTTGTCTATGACGGTCCTAATACAGAACAATGACGTTATTATAGGGATTGGCGATATTCTTATAAAATCGGTAGCGATGTCATACCCCCTACAACACATGTACATTATTGAATTTGGCATTTGCCATGAAAATCAATACATATTGCAATTAAAAACAGTTGACGGTCCGACGTATCGAATATATGTTATTATGAATTTATTGGTACTTCTAAATTGACACATACACTACATCGCTAGTATACTCCAGAGTAAACTCTGCTCTGAAATACGCCAGTACCCCGCCCTCTACGGACATCATAAGTCGCAAAATACGATCGTACGTACGTACCTCTTTACGGTAGACCAAGTGGAACTTCATTAGAAGTTAAACGTCGCGATTGAGTCAACACCCCACTTGCTTCGCAGAGATAAAAAACGTAAGTCATTGTTCATCAAACGCCTTGATGAATTAACAGTACAATACAGAGTGAACCATTTTCACTCTATAAAGATATTTTTCATAAGATACGACATGTGGCATTGCACAGTCCTGTGGTTTATGTAACGTGATGACGCAATACTTATACGATTTACATCGTTCGTACTGTACAACAGTACATATCGTAACGTAATATACGAAACAAACTCACTTTTTATAAGTGCGAGTTGTAAACACTTTCTAATATATGCACCTTTTGAATAATAACATAGATAAACCGAACTAAAATGAGAATTACAATCATTTTCAAATTAATAATATATTCTTCTTGTGTGATTTTTGGAAGGAGTACTAATAATTAACAAATCTTGACTGATTGGAGTCTGTATAGAGAACCTTTCAGAATATTTATTGTGATTTCAACAAATAACACGTACAAAGTTAACAGTCTCTTTAGCATATTATCTTTACTGACATCAGATCCATTCCAAATATTATTTAAGATATACTCTACGTTGTAATTTAGTGGTGTGTCAAATTGGCTTAGACTCAGAGGGTACACTGGTAATGACACATTCAAAATTGATCATGACAACATCAGACTGTCATTATTTGAATGAGGTCATTGAACTTGACATGCTTGAGTCAAAATGTAATGAAAAGAATCCATTTCTTGCATATACTCGACTCACAAAGAAACAATTTATGTATTCTATGAAGACTTATTTGAAGACATACTATTTTTATTTCCAGAAAAATGTTTGCAGCAAGAGTGTTGCTGAGTTCATGTAACACTGTGATTTGTGCTCCTATAAAGAGGTTTGAAGCCAACAAGTGTGTAGGTTTTATAGTTCGACATCAACGCTATGCATCACAGTCAAGACTAGCAGCAAGAAGGGCTGCAAGGGCACAGAGTAAAACACTGAAAGAAAAGGCATATGAACCAACATCAGGAACACGTATGTATTGAATATTTTGTACCACAGGGGTGTATAGAATCTCAGCTGATATCCGATATTCATAGTCGCTATCTACAATATTACTATCGATATTCTGAGTTGATATCTACAATATTACCATCGATATTCTGAGTTGATATCTACAATATTACTATCGATATTCTGAGTTGATATCTACAATATTACCATCGATATTCTGAGTTGATATCTACAATATTACTATCGATATTCTGAGTCGATATCTACAATATTACTATCGATATTCTGAGTCGATATCTACAATATTACTATCAATATTCTGAGTCGATATCTACAATATTACTATCGATATTCTGAGTCGATATCTACAATATTACTATCAATATTCTGAGTCGATACCTACAATATTACTATCGATATTCTGAGTCGATATCTACAATATTACTATCGATATTCTGAGTTGATATCTACAATACTACTATCGATATTCTGAGTTGATATCTACAATATTACCATCGATATTCTGAGTTGATATCTACAATATTACTATCGATATTCTGAGTCGATATCTACAATATTACTATCAATATTCATAGTCGATATCTACAATATTACTATCAATATTCTGAGTTGATATCTACAATATTACCATCGATATTCTGAGTCGATATCTACAATATTACCATCGATATTCTGAGTTGATATGTACAATATTACTATCCATATTCTGAGTTGATATCTACAATATTACCATCGATATTCTGAGTTGATATCTACAATATTACCATCGATATTCTGAGTCGATATCTACAATATTACCATCGATATTCTGAGTTGATATCTACAATATTACTATCCATATTCTGAGTTGATATCTACAATATTACTATCGATATTCTGAGTTGATATCTACAATATTATTATCCATATTCTGAGTTGATATCTACAATATTACTATCCATATTCTGAGTTGATATCTACAATATTACAATCAATATTCTGAGTCGATATCTACAATATTACCATCGATATTCTGAGTCAATATCTACAATATTACTATCGATATTCTGAGTTGATATCTACAATATTACTATCGATATTCTGAGTTGATATCTACAATATTATTATCAATATTCTGAGTCAATATCTACAATATTACTATCAATATTCTGAGTTGATACCTACAATATTACTATCGATATTCTGAGTTGATATCTACAATATTACTATCGATATTCTGAGTTGATATCTACAATATTATTATCAATATTCTGAGTCAATATCTACAATATTACTATCAATATTCTGAGTTGATACCTACAATATTACTATCGATATTCTGAGTTGATATCTACAATATTACTATCGATATTCTGAGTTGATATCTACAATATTACTATCCATATTCTAAGTCGATATCTACAATATTACTATCAATATTCTGAGTCAATATCTACAATATTACTATCGATATTCTGAGTTGATATCTACAATATTACTATCGATATTCTGAGTCGATATCTACAATATTACTATCGATATTCTGAGTCGATATCTACAATATTACTATCGATATTCTGAGTCAATATCTACAATATTACTATCGATATTCTGAGTCGATATCTACAATATTACTATCGATATTCTGAGTTGATATCTACAATATTACTATCGATATTCTGAGTTGATATCTACAATATTACTATCCATATTCTAAGTCGATATCTACAATATTACTATCAATATTCTGAGTCAATATCTACAATATTACTATCGATATTCTGAGTTGATATCTACAATATTACTATCGATATTCTGAGTCGATATCTACAATATTACTATCGATATTCTGAGTCGATATCTACAATATTACTATCGATATTCTGAGTCGATATCTACAATATTACCATCGATATTCTGAGTTGATATCTACAATATTACTATCGATATTCTGAGTTGATATCTACAATATTACTATCGATATTCTGAGTCGATATCTACAATATTACTATCGATATTCTGAGTTGATATCTACAATATTACTATCAATATTCTGAGTTGATATCTACAATATTACTATCGATATTCTGAGTTGATATCTACAATATTACTATCGATATTCTGAGTTGATATCTACAATATTACTATCAATATTCTGAGTTGATATCTACAATATTACTATCGATATTCTGAGTCGATATCTACAATATTACTATCGATATTCTGAGTTGATATCTACAATATTACTATCGATATTCTGAGTTGATATCTACAATATTACTATCGATATTCTGAGTTGATATCTACAATATTACTATCGATATTCTGAGTTGATATCTACAATATTACAATCAATATTCTGAGTCGATATCTACAATATTACCATCGATATTCTGAGTTGATATCTACAATACTACTATCAATATTCTGAGTTGATATCTACAATATTACTATCGATATTCTGAGTCGATATCTACAATATTACTATCGATATTCTGAGTTGATATCTACAATATTACTATCGATATTCTGAGTTGATATCTACAATATTACTATCGATATTCTGAGTTGATATCTACAATATTACTATCCATATTCTGAGTTGATATCTACAATATTACAATCAATATTCTGAGTCGATATCTACAATATTACCATCGATATTCTGAGTCAATATCTACAATATTACTATCGATATTCTGAGTTGATATCTACAATATTACTATCGATATTCTGAGTTGATATCTACAATACTACTATCAATATTCTGAGTTGATATCTACAATATTACCATCGATATTCTGAGTTGATATCTACAATATTACTATCGATATTCTGAGTTGATATCTACAATATTACTATCGATATTCTGAGTTGATATCTACAATATTACTATCGATATTTTGAGTTGATATCTACAATATTACTATCGATATTTTGAGTTGATATCTACAATATTACTATCGATATTCTAAGTCGCTATCTACAATATTACTATCCATATTCTGAGTTGATATCTACAATATTACTATCGATATTCTGAGTTGATATCTACAATATTACTATCGATATTCTGAGTTGATATCTACAATATTACTATCCATATTCTAAGTCGCTATCTACAATATTACTATCCATATTCTGAGTCGATATCTACAATATTACTATCGATATTCTGAGTTGATATCTACAATATTACTATCCATATTCTAAGTCGCTATCTACAATATTACTATCCATATTCTGAGTCGATATCTACAATATTACTATCAATATTCTGAGTTGATATCTACAATATTACTATCCATATTCTGAGTTGATACCTACAATATTACTATCTAAGTCGATATCTACAATATTACTATCTGAGTCGATATTTACAATATTACTATCTGAGTCGATATCTACAATATTACTATCTGAGTCGATATCTACAATATTACTATCTGAGTCGATATTTACAATATTACTATCTGAGTTGATACCATGGTGGTAAAGGGATGAGAAACAAATTATCTGTTTCAAAATTGTATGTACTGTAATCATCTCTAATTAGAATAATTTTTCTTTCACAATAAAATAACATTTTTGAATGATGTCGCACATCCCGACATACGGTCAATTTTGGGGTCAATCATTGAACTTGACAACACGGTTTGATGTATAATTACCGTCACCACATTGCTATTAGTTTTATAGTCACCAAAATATTTCATCATAAGTAATGTATTTTTGTTATCATTAAAAAAAAGCACTAACCCTCGGTTCACTGCTGACTTTGTGTAACATAATGGTAGCAATATAGTTCAGTCTGAGTTTCGACTTCCGGAAGTTGAAATCAAACATCCAAGCTCACAGCCAGGACACAGCTTCATCTCTTTCTATAAAGAGACCTATGCTACAACAATGTTCTATAAACACTTCACATTACATGTTGTGGTTGGCTGTAAGATTACATCTGCGGGAAATCATGCTGGAGAATTCGCCGACATAAATTCATACAATCTCTTCTGAATCACTATTTCATTCTCAATCAAAATTGAAAATCTTGTTTGTACTTCATTTGATACATGTGTACATGTTTGCACTCCTGCATGTTTCTGTTTGCCATGAAAGCATGCATGAGAAGATTGTCTGTGAAAGCAGGTCAGCTTCAACTTCTGAGTCATATAACCTGCTTTCTACCGAAAATTCTTGAACAAAGAATATAAAGTACACAAAGACCTTGGAAAGTCCAATGTATTGCCATTAGTTGAATTAGTAGATGTTTACACTCGCTTCGCATTGTGTTAATTGGGCAATTAGCCCATGAGTTTGTGCTAGACTAGCAATCTAGTAATTAATGCAAGGTTGGTAAACTCTGATAAGACAGTGATAACAGGTAGGAAATAGGAAAAAAACAGTGAGAGGAAACAATATTTAAAACTTTATTTGAAATATAGAGAAAGTATTATTAGAAATCTGGAAGATCGCGAGAACAAAATTGATTATTCATCCTTTTCGCTGTGTATTAACATTACTTGTACTCTCCTTGTTTTTAGATTTAGATCATGATAATTTCTTTGTGATCAGGTGACCTTTGTACCAAATTTATGTTGATTTGTAAGTTTTGATACATGCTGTATATAACAATTGACTAAAAAAAAAACATGTTATGTGTGTTTAATCTTGCAGCCATTATTTTAGGTAGAAGTCTATTAGCAGGTGCCTCAGTTGTTGGTATTGGAGCTGTGTGTTACTATGGTTTGGGAATGTCAAATGAAGTCGGGGCCTTTGAAAAAGCTGCGTAAGTTTTAAGCCATTGAATCTCTCAGTTTTTAGTGCTACAGTCATGGTACAGTGTCTGTCTGTCTGTCTATGTGCTATAGTCATGGTACAGTATCTGCCTGTCTGTCTATGAGTATGTGCTACAGTCATGGTACAGTGTCTGTCTGTCTGTCTATGTGCTATAGTCATGGTACAGTGTCTGTCTGTCTGTCTATGAGTATGTGCTACAGTCATGGTACAGTGTCTGTCTGTCTGTCTATGAGTATGTGCTACAGTCATGGTACAGTGTCTGTCTGTCTGTCTATGTGCTATAGTCATGGTACAGTGTCTGTCTGTCTGTCTATGAGTATGTGCTATAGTCATGGTACAGTGTCTGCCTGTCTGTCTATGTGCTATAGTCATGGTACAGTATCTGCCTGTTTTGATATTTGGTGGTGGTGTTACTTTTGGTGTCTAGTTTGGAAATTGTTCAAATCAAAATGATTGCACCACAGGTGTGCGTTTTGGGTCAAAAAATGCAATTTTTAAAAGAATTTATTTATTTTTTATAGACACAGAACCTTGCAGTCTCAAGACAGAGTGCAAGTCATAGTTTTAATGATGTCATGAAATCATTGAATCTTTTATAGAGTAATTCCCATCTAGGTCTGAATGACACCATGGGATTATCTCAACTATTTGGCAATAACACTCAGATTAACATGTTTTAGATTGCTTGATTGCACTGTTATTAGCACAATTGAACTATAAATCTATTATTTGCATAATTAATGATTTCCAGTAAGTAGGCTATACCTTAAGAATATATTGATGGTAACAAAGTTCACACACCATATAAACTTTGATAATGCAGCTTTAAGTTCTAATGGCTCATTTGCATAAATTAATGATTTTCCGTAATTGCTAAATCATAAGAATGCCCATTTCAAATTCTATAAAATTTGCTACATACATCAAACATAACAAAGTGCGCAACATTAAAAAAGCTTTGTGATGTATCTTTAGTTTTAATGACTCATTTACAATTATTTTCAGTATTAAATGTGGCTATATCTTAAAAATGCATCCAAATTCAATATTATATTGTACACACAACCAATTGCACATGTTCTGAAAACCTTGGTGATGTACCTTTCAGTTTTAATGACTCATTTGCATAATTACTGATTTTCAGTAATTAGGCTATAGTTTATAAATGCACTCCTCAAATACACTAAAAAAAATTGTGTATGTAGGAACACAAAGTCAAAAATCTTAGGGAAGTTTAAATCTGGTTGTATAATGTGGAGCAAATTTGACTTTTGACATAACTGAGATGCGGTTACAAAATTTGATAGATATCTCAATGAACGCTACACTGTTAAATATTTTACCCACAATTCCCTCTGATTTGTACTCTCACATGTAAGCTTCTTCAATTCAGACAAATCTCACCAGTGTACAGGGTTCTGTAGAAACATTTTTGTCATTTTCAAATCGTACTTTAGTAACTCATGAGTTTTTGAATACCCAGTTTCATTGGTTCAAATATCAATTATCTCTTGTAGAAGGAGATGGCAATTTTATAAATATTTAAATAGACTTTCTTGAAAGGCATGCAGAATATTTCCAAGGAAACTAAGGAAAATATTTGCACCTGTTATTACTTCACCAAAGATATTGATTTCTCTGAATAGGTATAACAAAAGAAATTTACATGTTAAAACTCTCTACACAGACTGACTACCCAAGTTTGTGATTACTTGATGTTGGAAAGTATATTATTCAAAGCACGTGTTTCATTTTGTTTTTGGTACATTTTTATTCAAAATTTGCAACTGTATTTTTTAATCTCAATCTTTTGCTACACATTATTCAAATGTAATTGTTATGTTTTAAATATTAAGAAATATTGCTTCTCTTTGAAGTTATAAAATAAGGAACATTCACGCATACAAATCAGAGAGAGTTGTGGGTAAAATACTGTACAGTGCGCTAGAAATTAATGAACACAGAGTGAAATTTTATGAATAGTTGTCAGGACAGCAGGATACAGGATTGAAAATAGTCAATTTACTTATGAAACAACATTTTTGCTTACATTTGTGTAGAAGAGATTTTTGTCAATGATAGACGCTACATATTTCCTTTGATAGGATATGGCCTCAATATGTTAGAGATCGCATCAAATCCACCTACATGTATTTCGGAGCTGGATTGAGTCTGACTGCATTATCTGCTGTGGCTATAGCAAGGAGTCCAGCTATCATGACCAGAATGATGTCAAATTCTTGGCTGGTAAGTAGTGACACTAGCTATCTAGCAGATTGTGACTGTAGTAATAACACCAGCTATCTTGTAAGTAGTGACTGTAGTAATAACACCAGCTATCTAGCAGGTAGTGACTGTGGTAATAACACCAGCTATCTTGTAAGTAGTGACTGGAACATTTCTCAGAACTAGTCACAGTTGTTTTCCGGACTACCTTCACTGTTGTCGTATGGTAAACCTATGGTGTGCATGTATCATTACACTTTTCAGACATGGTAAACCTACGGTGTGCATGTATCATTACACTTTTCAGGCATGGTAAACCTACGGTGTACATGTATCATTACACTTTTCAGGCATGGTAAACCTACGGTGTACATGTATCATTACACTTTTCAGACATGGTAAACCTACGGTGTACATGTATCATTACACTTTTCAGGCATGGCACACAATGTGGTGTGTTAGATGTTGACTGATTATACTCATGCCCCATCATACATCACTTTAAGTCAGGGCTGTTGGTCAACCGAAAGCTCAAGGAAAATAGTCTATATGTATGTTGTGTTTACCCACAATCCCTTGAAGAAACAAACACATGATGTTGCCCTCGTAATAAGTCAATATGTGTAATAGTGCCCTGCCTCACTGAATGGTAGTGAACAAGCAAAGTAGTAATTTTTGATATAATTTCTAATATTACTAAAGGCAATAGGAGCTACATTTGCAGCAGTGATTGGTTCTGGAATGCTGTGTAGGGCCGTTCCATATTCAGAAGGCTTTGGCGCTAAACAGCTAGCCTGGATGTTACATAGTGGTATCATTGGTGCTGTTATTGCACCTCTGACTATCATGGGTGGACCAATTCTTATCAAAGCAGCATGGTATACTGCTGGAGTAGTTGGTGGTATGTTTGTTTTCTTCATGTACATACATACATACATACATACATACATACATACATACACACTCATACATATGTACATATGTCTGTATGTCCGTACGTACGTACATATGTCCGTACGTACGTACATACGTACGTACATACGTACGTACGTCCGTCCGTACGTACATACATACATACATACATACATACATACATACGTACATACATACATACATACATACATACATACATACATACATACATACATACATACACACTCATACATAGAAATGCATAAGGAACTAATAAACCAGTCCGTATATATAGTTGTTAAATCCGACGTTTCGAATAAATATTCTTTTTCAAAGGAAAAATTGGCGAGACAGAGAAATGCCAGATATATGTACATATGTACGTACGTATGTGTGCGTGCTTGTGTGCATGCACATGTGTATGTACGTATGATTGTATGTATGCACACACATACACACATACATACATTCATGCATACATACATGTACATACATACGTACATACATACATACATACATACATACATACATACATACATATATACATACATACATACATACATACATATATATACACACATGGTACATTGTGTGTAAAGGGTGTATAATATTGATGTTATACAATAATTTGTACTATTTATCTAACTAAAAAAGCTCTTTCAATTTTCACATATTGTTTGTGAGTCATGTGACACTAAAATAGTGTATATATATGTGTGTGTGTGTGTGTGTGTGTGTGTGTGTGTGTGTGTGTGTGTGTGTGTGTGTGTGTGTGTGTGTGTAGTCTGAAGATTTTGACATGTGCAGAGATAAAATGTATACTTCAAGTTCATCATATTATATTATGTTTACTTTTGTGTGTTTTCTTGATCTACATAGGTTTGTCATTAGTTGCTGCTTGTGCTCCAAGTGATAAATTTCTGTACATGGGAGGACCATTAGCCATGGGTCTTGGTGTTGTTTTTGTTGCATCCTTGGGTAAGTCATTTTCTGGTATTTAGAACTAAGTAAGTCACAAATTTGGGTAAATATAAATTTTGATAATTCCTAGAAAGTATACATTTTGAGTAGGAAGTATAAGATGAAATCATATCTGATATCTAAGTCCTCAGCTACAACACCAATTTTTTATCTTTGCAAAATACAAGTTATGATCTGTTATTTTAACTCCCTAAGTAAGTCATTATCTGTTATTTTGACTTTCTAAGTAAGTGTCTTAAAGATAAATATCTAATTAGGTGTGTTATCAGAAACACCCATTTTTAGCACAACTGAACATCTTAGGTTCAGTATTGCTATAAGCATGGCAAAGTGTCTGTCTGTCTGTCTGTCTGTCTGTGGATGTGTGTGTGTGTGTGTGTGTGTGTGTGAACAACTTAAAGTCAGAAACCACTGGACCGATTGCCATGATATTTGGTTGGTATATTATCTTGGATGTCTAGTTGGAAAATTGTTCAAATCGAAATGATCTTACCACCGGTGTGTGTGATTTGGGTCAAAAAATGTGAGTTTTGGTCAAAAAACTTAAACTCTCGGGCAGATTGATCTGAAATTTTGTGGGAACATTCTAAGGGGTGTTAAGATTAAGAATGTTCATGACTTGATGACCCCATCAATGATACGCAGATATGGGCTAAAATAAGTCTTTTGTGATTATCTATTTCATTCCTGTTAGACCTGCATGACTAACATGTGTAATTTCTGTTTGGTTGTAGGTGGTATGTTTTTCCCTCCAACGACAGCCCTTGGTTCTGGCCTTTATGCCATCAGTGTGTACGGTGGTGTTGTCTTGTTTGGTGGCTTCCTACTCTACGACACTCAGCATATCATTAGGAAGGCAGAAGGACACCCAATGCTAGCAAACAGACCATTTGATCCAGTCAATGCGTGAGTTTCTTTGATAAATTTGTTATGTGATTCAATTACCAAGTCCTTTGTCTTTGCTTTAAGTGTTATAACTTGATTTTTATCTGCTAACTATTCCTTATTTTCATTCCACAGAGCAATGGGAATCTACATGGACACAATCAATCTGTTCATACGTATTGCTATGATCCTTGGCAGTGGTGGTGGTGGTGGCAAGAGGAAATAAACTGAAATCTTCTATTGACATTTCTATGTGTCAACATCTGTGAATAAGGACTTGTTGTGATAGAAACTGAAGACACCGAGTTACTGATGTATATACCTTTGAAACATTTGAATACATAAAACCTGGCCAACAATGATACGCTATGATGTGATATATGATATGAGGCAATCTGATGCAATATGATATGATATGATGTTATATTATATAGTATGATGCCATATAATATGATACGATGTTATATTATATAGTATGATGCCATATAATATAATATGATGTTATATTATATAGTATGATGCCATATAATATAATGTTATATCATATAGTATGATGCCATATGATATGATATGATGTTATATTATATAGTATGATGTCATATAATATGATATGATGTTATATTATATAGTATGATGCAATATAATATGATATGATGTTATATTATATAGTATGATGCAATATGATATGATATGATGTTATATTATATAGTATGATGCAATATAATATGATATGATGTTATATTATATAGTATGGTGCCATATAATATGATATGATGTTATATTATATAGTATGATGCCATATGATATGATATGATGTTATATTATATAGTATGATGCAATATAATATGATATGATGTTATATTATATAGTATGATGCCATATGATATGATATGATGTTATATTATATAGTATGATGCAATATAATATATGATGTTATATTATATAGTATGATGCCATATGATATGATATGATGTTATATTATATAGTATGATGCCATATAATATGATACAATGGAATATTAAAATTCAGTACAATATGAAAAACGTCAGTACAGTAATAAAATTGAAGACAAAACATAGAAATAGCACCAATGACGTTGTAGCATAACTGTACAGTTTTTAAAAATGTTTACCCACATTCTAGATATAGGTGTTCATTTGCTGAATTATTATCCAGTTACCTATCCAGCCCTGTTGTTATCTTTGCAATATACACAATCATTTGGCTGCTGCTATGGATGGGCATGGTCATGTTGCTACACATTTTTGCATATATTTTTTGAATGTTCGTTCACTTGTCCCTGATGTTATCTTTGCGATATACATCTTCATATGGCTATTGCTATGGGTGTGGTCTTGTTGCTAGGTATATTTGCATACATTTTTTGAATATGTATTGTCTTTGCAATATATGTGTTCATTTGACTTGCTATGGGCGTAATAATGGCATTTTTTAACCCAAATCACACACCTGTGTTGCGATCAATTTGCTTTGAACAATTTCCCAAATAGACACCAAAAGTAATGTCCCCACCAAATATGGCAATCAGTCGGGCAGTTTTGAGTTTAAGTCGTGCAAAACACACAAATACAGACAGACTGACAGACACCACGTTATGCCTATAGCACTACCGAACCTCATTAGTTCAGTTGTGCTAAAAATATGAACAAAATGATAGTACACACATAGATTTTGAGGAGAAAGTTTTAAATTAATGTATTCAACAAAATAGAATTGATTGTATAATTCTATGTAATAAACATGTTAGTATAGTCAGAAGAAACAGTTGATAAAAAGATATGAATTCCAATTTTGATGAACCACTCATTGTATTAATATTAGTTTGTTACTCCAGAAGTGAACTGTTTATCAAAAAGTAGTTTTAGCTTCAATTTTTCATAGGTTATTTATATGTAAGCAAAACTTTGTTTAAGAGAAATAAAGGGAAATGTACATTGATCGTTCTTGTATATCATTGTGATGAAGTGTAAAATTGTAATGCTATGATATTGTGAAGGAGTGGATATTCTCTCTCTCTCTCTCTCTCTCTCACTCACTCATTCTCTCACTCACTCATTCTCTCACACACTCACTCATTCTGTCTCTGTCTGTCTCTGTCTGTCTCACTCTGTCTCTCTGTCTTTCTCTGTCTCTGTCTCTCTATCTATCTATCTATCTATCTTATGATGTAGTGGTAGGGATGCAATGCGGAAAGTTTGTGTTGTTTTTAAATCTTAATATCTTTCCAACACTTTCAATAATGTGAGCATTCTGTTCTTGGAACGCTTGTTCCAAACATGTCAGGTGTATTTAACTTTATTGGACAGAGAATACATTTATAAAACAAGATTTTAAGTGTAGTTTTGATTCATGAAACTCAGACTACACTTGAGAAACTTTACGGATGTTCGTCGTGCACATGGAGGCTTTCAAAGGGGTGCGTCACGTCAGTTTCGTTTCTATATGAACATTAGAACTTGGACATATATCTACGGATGGTCATTTTGACACATTCCGTAGATAGATAATGTGATATCCTGCTGACTTCTGAAACATGTAAATCAATTATTGAACACAGGCACTTGTTTCCCGATACACGAATGAACAGCTGAGCACCATCCCAACAAGTCGGGGAGGGGTAATTCTATTACACGTATAGGTTTCACAATACAATAAAATATCAATAATATTGAGATGGTAAAGTGATCTTTAAATTTATAGGTAATGGGATTTATATGATTTCAGTGAATTTGAATATCTTGTATGTTGTCCCATAGTCAAGAAATAATGATAAAACAATGCATTATAGTTTGGGAAACCATAGTGACTATATTATTGTTCACAGTTCTATCTGAAAACAGACGAGATCAAACGGAAGTGGGGGGGGGGGAACGAATTATTTTTAATCATGGAATGTTACACAACCAAGGGACATTGACAAACACATCTCCCACTGACAATATCATTTTTAAAGCAATACAAAGTTTTATTGTAACAAATTTCAAATCTACTAAAAATATCACTAATTTGCTGCGATAGCATATGCATATTGGTATGACAAGTCTTCACGGCTTGGCATCAATGAAAAGGTCTCGGAGTCTGAGTCGGTTTCTTCGTCTGTACTTTCCATGTCATCATAACTTGAATCAGTGGGGACGTCGAAATGAACTTGACGTTGAGCAGTAACATTGTCATTTTCAATATGATATTCAGTGTTACTCTCATTACCTACATCTCGTTCATCTTTTTGTTCATCATCTGACCCAAAGTAGAATTTTTTCCATGCCGTGGTGACGTCATCATTGGAAACACGTGCATGTGTTACAAAAGTCTTCATTTTAAGGTGAGTTAGAAGCCACTGAGGACGATTAACTGCACTCTTTTCTTCATCGTCTTCACTTCATCAGATAAAGAAAATAGACAAAAACAATAGGTAAATGATAGTGAAAATTCGTCGTTGTAGGCGCTCCACGACGAAGAGTGTGATGTATGTTTATCAAATTTGAACATAACACAAAAAATACCCCTCTTTGAATGACTATTTTGAGAAGAAATTATTTTTGTTTTTATGGAACATAGAAAATAAGCGATAACGATCATCAAGACGCAGGATAATAGATATCTCTTTCATTATTATCACTTCTTGACAAAATATTAAACGATAGAAACGGGGAAAGTGACAGTCAGAATTCAAACTTGAAATGGTCATTCCTCCCAAATACACAATACAATATATACATTGATGGAACATAACATAATCATGATAATAGCAAATCGTTTGCTGCATTCAACCATGGACAGTGATGCAACTTAGAATTTAACGTCACATAGTTTGTAATCAAAGTTGTATGCAAATTATGTGAATGTAGATTAAACTTTACCAACCTCTTTTTATCTTGAGAAGCGATTACATCCGGGTACCTTAGTTTGAATATTTCACCAAACCGCGCACCGGCATCGTATACATCAGTTGGGTTCAATATCGTAGTCATCATAGCAAACCAAAAACTGGGCGTTTTCATCCAAGACAACATCGTGGTGCCAGTATTTTGTGTTCGATGACCTCTTCCTAAAAACATCATTGTAAAGTTATAACTGAACAATGACCAGTAAACATGTATATTTGACAAACTTTTACGAGCAGCCGCAATGTGTTCATTCAGTAACTATGTCACTATTCGAACTGATGGTGAAAATGCGCAGTCGTCTGACGCAGAATCTAAGTAAGACTAAGAGAACGCGATGGTATCCATGTGACGTCATCGATACCGTGATTCGATCGAACATACGCCATGGCAGGGCGGTGTCCACTGAGACCTCCATGGCCAAGTCATATAAATTATCGTTTTGAATATTATATTTGAGATATATTGTTATTGTGTGTAACGATGTTCCTCCTCTGAAATGAGATAATTTGACAGAGACACTCTCGGAAGAAAATTTACTCGTAAATATAATTTACTTTTTACCGTTTTGAATATAAAAAAAATATTTAAAGGTACAAGTAAATGGCTGAATCATCATTTTTTACTGTGTTGAATGTAAGAAATGTTGAACTAGGGTACGTCGCTCGTAAATCTATATTGTGTTGTATTGCCAATGTCATTACAATATTAGATTTAGATATTTTTATTGAGAAAGAAAACATGTTATACTAATAATAATGATAACTTACTAGTGTGGAGTGGGGGGGGGGGAGCTGGAAAAGAAACAGTAACCAAAAGAGTCTAAAAATTGACCCTTGCCGAAAATATAGGGGGTAGAGAAAACCATTACCCTTCTCCAATACATGTAACATGAAAATTCATAACACCCCCATTCCCCCAGCTCGATACTACTGCTACTACCCCCTGGTAATTTACACCCAATTCGTTACAGGGTCTATAGGCCTAGCGCCTACATACGGTGTATCACTGGTGGTCATTTGACAAATTGGAAAGTTTTAAGTCTTTGTAAAAATCTTTCCAACACTTTAAATAGTGTGAGCGTTCTGTTCATGGAAGGCTTATTCTCAACATATCAGGTGTATTTAACTTTATTAGACAGAGAATATATTGAAAACAAGTTTTTAAATGATTTGTCAGATCTCTGCTTGAGAAAACTTTATGGACGTCAGCCATGGACGCTCACAAAGGGGTGGGTCAGGTTTCGTTTCAATATGAACATTAGATATTGGATATGGATGAATAATTATGACACATTCCGTAGTTAGAAATGTGATGACCTGCTGCCACAGAGTGACGGCTACCGACCCGATCTCGTGTGCTAAACATGTAAACTGCGTTTTAGAAGCAACAGGTAGGTGCAGTGCGCCATCAAGCGGTTGGAATGCATTGACCGTTTGACCTCGGGAAACCTTTAACCTATGCAAATTTTAGCTAAGAGCAAAATTGTTTGCAGGTGACACAACGTGTCCCGGTTAGTCGATGGTCATGATTGTCTAGCAGTTAACAAGGAATTTACTACTTTTTACCAATATGGCCGAGAGCAGTGGTAGATGTGGAGCATGTCGAATGGTTTGGGACCATTTTACATTAGTTACCAGGATTTGGGGCATACTTACAGCGATAGGTAAAGTAAAATTCACACACGATTGTTTTGATCACCGACTTCCATGATGATACACACTGACACACTGCACTGTACACACTGCATCTTGTATGTGTGGCAACCGTGGATTTGAATTTGTGGCAAACGATCGACTTTGGCATGTATTTATTTAAACCTTCTCTCTTATTACACCGTACACGTAGTACATATCCATTGTTACTTACATTCTTGGCATGATTCACTGCAATAAACCGTTGTATTTATTTAACTGAGTATAATGAGTTGAATTTAATGATTCTCGGTTGATCAATCTCACAGATGGTACAGTCAGTTCAATTGACCTTATTCAAATCTTAATGCGATTTTTTATGGGACATAAATAGAAAAAGACAACAAGACAAACTGATGAGTATTAAAGGCAATTATATCGGATACAAACGTAAAGGATATATTTACCATCTGTGAAAGTCATGGACAATTTATCAAATCAGAATTGGTCACCATTCATATTATGTTATGTCAACAATAATTAGTATTCATAGCTATCTATAACGAAATTAATTTTACATGTGTTTTGCAGTGAAATACAGCAAATACATCTTTCCTGTCTCAAGTTGTTACTTTGCAAAGCATTATTAACATAAATTTGTTATAATATGGGACAAGTAAAGGCTCTGTTTTACATGTGAACATGTAATATACTGTTGTGTAACCAATGCATTATAACACAAATACTTTTATGTGGACTTACATGTAGTCTGTATGCCAACATGGTCTCTAACTAAACCAGTGAGTGGAGGTGTAACGGGTAACGATACTGTATAGGAACTAGACTGTGAGTGAAGGTATAAATGGTAACGATACTGTATAGGAACTAGACTGTGAGTGGAGGTGTAAATGGTAATGATACCATATAGGAACTAGACTGTGAGTGGAGGTGTAAATGGTAACGATACTGTATAGGAACTAGACTGTGAGTGGAGGTGTAAATGGTAATGATACCATATAGGAACTAGACTGTGAGTGGAGGTGTAAATGGTAACGATACTGTATAGGAACTAGACTGTGAGTGGAGGTGTAAATGGTAACGATACTGTATAGGAACTAGACTGTGAGTGGAGGTGTAAATGGTAATGATACCATATAGGAACTAAACCAGTGAGTGGAGGTGTAAATGGTAATGATACCGTATAGGAACTAGACTGTGAATGGAGGTGTAAATGGTAATGATACCATATAGGAACTAAACCAGTGAGTGGAGGTGTAAATGGTAATGATACCGTATAGGAACTAGACTGTGAATGGAGGTGTAAATGGTAATGATACCATATAGGAACTAAACCAGTGAGTGAAGGTGTAAATGGTAATGATACCGTATAGGAACTAGACTGTGAGTGGAGGTGTAAATGGTAATGATACCATATAGGAACTAAACCAGTGAGTGGAGGTGTAAATCATAACGATACCGTATAGGAACTAAACCAGTGAGTGAAGGTGTAAATGGTAATGATACCGTATAGGAACTAGACTGTGAGTGGAGGTGTAAATGGTAATGATACCATATAGGAACTAAACCAGTGAGTGAAGGTGTAAATGGTAATGATACCGTATAGGAACTAAACCAGTGAGTGAAGGTGTAAATCATAACGATACCGTATAGGAACTAAACCAGTGAGTGAAGGTGTAAATGGTAATGATACCATATAGGAACTAAACCAGTGAGTGAAGGTGTAAATGGTAATGATACCGTATAGGAACTAGACTGTGAGTGGAGGTGTAAATGGTAATGATACCATATAGGATCTAAACCAGTGAACGGAGGTGTAAATCATAACGATACTGTATAGGAACTAGACTGTGAGTGGAGGTGTAAATCATAACGATACCATATAGGAACTAAACCAGTGAGTGAAGGTGTAAATGGTAATGATACCGTATAGGAACTAGACTGTGAGTGGAGGTGTAAATGGTAATGATACCATATTTATAGGAACTAAACCAGTGAGTGGAGGTGTAAATGGTAATGATACCATATAGGAACTAAACCATATAGAAACTAAACCAGTGAATGGAGGAGTAAATCATAACGATACCATGTAGGAACTAAACCAGTGAGTGGAGGTGTAAATGGTAATGATACCATATAGGAACTAGACCAGTGAGTGAAGGTGTAAATAGTAATGATACCATATAGGAACTAGACTGTGAGTGGAGGTGTAAATGGTAATGATACCATATAGGAACTAAACCAGTGAGTACATTTATATGGATTTGTAAGCTGAACAAGTATCAGACGAACACCAGTTGTTGTATACAGAAACAGAATTTGAAGAAAATATAGTAATGGATATGAAAGAGAGGAAGTTCCAGTTTCCGAAGAAAAAAAATATTCTTTATGATTATGGTATATTTCTAATAAAAGATATATTTTTTGAAAACTGAAACTTGCTCACTTTCATACCCACATTTATGCTTGTTTTGCAAGATTTGAATTAATTCATTTTATATGTTTTATTGACAGCATTATGGGGCATTGGAATAGATACCCTACGTAAAGGTACACATGTAGAGATTGGTCTATATCTTATGTAAGTTTAACACTTTTTACTTTTATTTCATATTTTGAATTCAGATGATTGCAATATATCAGTAACCTTCATATTTGGGATGATTGCACAATGTCACACAAGCTTAAATTACAATAAACAAAGTTTGTTCATTTAAGGGAAGGGGGTCTGGCATCAATGCGATTGCTAAACTTCGTTTTTGTACTTCTAACCAAATTTCAAAAACTTTCATGCCATCAGTGATAAAAACTTCTGTATTTACAACTGAGATGTTGATAAGGTGACTGTTAATGTAAGACAGTTTTGAGTTCTGGTACTATTTTAATTTGCTTACAATCATGTTTTTACAAATTTCATCATAGTTTACTTCATACTGGTATATAAATGTGTTGATGTTGCGCTTGTGAACGTTCATTTAAGGGGAGGGTGA